>NC_133617.1:201315316-201615316 GCF_048593235.1 Sminthopsis crassicaudata
AAAAATGTGAGGAAAAAAAGAGCTTGGACACCATTTTGGAGGAAATTATAAAAGAGAACTGCCCAGACGTTCTGGAAACAGAGGGTAAAATAGACATTGAAAAAATTCATCTATCACCTACTGAAAGGGACGCTAAAATCAAAACTCCAAGAAATATAGTGGCCAAGTTCAAGAACTATCAGACAAAGGAAAAGATATTGGAAGCTACTAGAAGAAAGCAATTCAGATATGGAGGATCCACAATAAGGATAACACAGGATCTAGCAGTGTCCACATTAAAAGAACGAAGGGCCAAGAATATGATATTCCGAAAGGCTAAGGAACTTGGTATGCAGCCAAGAATAACTTACCCAGCAAGAATGAGCATCATTTTCCAGGGAAGAAGATGGACATTTAACGAAATAAATGAATTCCATCTATTTTTGATGAAAAAACCAGACCTACATAAAAGGTTTGATCTTCAAATACAGAACTCGAGATTTCTAAAAAGGTAAAAAAAAATCTTGAGAACTATACTTCTACCAAAAAATATGTAAAGAACATATGTACAATTTGACTTAGAAACTAGAGGTGGAAAGGAAATTATATCATAAAAAAGTGTAAAGTGGTGGTACTACATCTCATGAAGAGGCAAAGGTAACCTATTGTATCTGAGAGAAAGAAAGGAGGGAGATGAACATAGTGTGTATCAATAGACATATTCAATTTATGGTGAAACTTCTTCCACTTCACTGAAAAGTGGGTGGGAAGGAGTAAGCTAAGGGGAATGGAATACAGAAATTGTGAGGAAAAGGGGTAAAATAAGGGGAGGAACTTTAAGGTGGGAGAGGGATACTAAAAAGGGAGGGCTGTGAAAAGCAAGTGGTGCTCACCAATTTAATACTGGGTAAGGGGGTAAGAGGGAAGGAAAGGAGAAAAGCATAAGCAGAGGTTAATAGGATGGCAAGCAATATAGAATTAGTCCTTCTAACCATAAATGTGAATGGGGCAAACTGCCTCATAAAGAGGAAGCAGTTAGCAGACTGGATTAAAAATCAGAATCCTACTATATGTTGTTTACAGGAAACACACCCGAAACAGGGTGAGACATTCAAACTAAAAGTAAAAGGGTGTAGCAGAATCTATTATGCTTCAGGCAAAACCAAAAAAGCAGGAGTAGCCATCCTCATCTCAGATCAAGCAAAAACAAAAATTGATCTAATTAAAAGAGATAAGGAAGGGCATTATATCCTGCTAAAGGGCAGCATCCATAATGAAGCAGTATCAATATTAAACATATATGCACCAAGTGGTGCAGCATCTAAATTCTTAAAAGAGAAATTAAGAGAGCTGCAAGAGGAAATAGATAGCAAAACTATAATAGTGGGAGATCTCAACCTTGAACTCTCAGAATTAGATAAATCAAACCACAAAATAAATAAGAAAGAAGTCAAAGAGGTAAATAGAATACTAGAAAAGTTTCATATGATAGATCTTTGGCAAAAGCTAAATGGAGACAGAAAGGAATATACTTTCTTCTCAGCAGTTCATGGACCCTATACAAAAATTGATCATATACTAGGGCAAAAACCCCTCAAAATCAAATGCAGTAAGGCAGAAATGGTAAATGCATCCTTTTAAGACCACAATGCAATCAAAATTACATTTAATAAAAAGCCAGGAGAAAATAGACCAAAAAATAAATGGAAACTAAATAATCTTATACTAAAGAATGATTGGGTAAAGCAGCAAATCATAGACGTATTTAATAACTTCACCCAAGAAAATGACAATAATGAGACATCATACCAAAATGTGTGGAATACAGCCAAAGCAGTAATAAGGGGAAGTTTTATAGCTCTACAGGCCTATTTGCATAAAATAAAGAAAGAGAGGGCCAACGAATTGAGCTTACAACTAAAATTGCTAGAAAAGGAACAAATTAAAAACCCCCAGACAAACACAAAACTTGAAATTCAAAAAATAAAAGGTGAGATTAATAACATTGACAGTAAAAAAAATATTGAATTAATTAATAAAACTAAGAGTTGGTTCTATGAAAAAACCAACAAAATAGACAAACCCTTAGTAAACCTGATTAAAAAAAGGAAAGAGAAAAAGTAAATTGTTAGTCTTGAAAATGAAAAGGGTGAACTCACCACTAATGAAGAGGAAATTAGAACAATAGTTGGGAGCTACTTTGCTCAACTTTATGCCGATAAATTCGATAACTTAAATGAAATGGAAGAATACCTTCAAAAATATAGCTTGCCCAGATTAACAGAGGAAGAAGTAAGTAGTCTAAATAGTCCCATCTCAGAAAAAGAAATAGACCAAGCTATTAACCAACTTCCTAAGAAAAAGTCCCCAGGACCAGATGGATATACATGTGAATTCTACCAAACATTTAAAGAACAACTAACTCCAATGCTATGTAAACTATTTGAAAAAATAAGGATTGAAGGAGTCCTACCAAATTCCTTCTATGACACAGACATGGTACTGATACCTAAACCAGGTAGATTGAAAACTGAGAAAGAAAACTATAGACCAATTTCTTTAATGAATATTGATGCTAAAATCTTAAATAAGATATTAGGAAATAGACTTCAGAAAATCATCCCCAGGATAATACACTATGACCAAGGGGGATTTATACCAGGAATGCAGGGCTGGTTTAATATTAGGAAAACTATTAGTATAATTGACCATATTAATAATCTAATTAATAAAAACCATATGATCATCTCAATAGATACAGAAAAGGCATTTGATAAAATCCAACATCCATTCCTACTAAAAATGCTTGAGAGTATAGGAATAAATGGACTATTCCTTAAAATAATAAGGAACATATATTTAAAACTTTCAGTAAACATATCGCCATATGTAATGGCGATAAAGTAGAACCTTTCCCTATAAGATCAGGAGTGAAACAAGGTTGCCCACTATCACCATTACTTTTCAATATAGTACTAGAAACTCTAGCCTCGGCAATAAGAGCCGAGAAAGAGATTCAAAGAATTAGAGTAGGAAATGAGGAAATCAAACTATCACTCTTTGCAGATGACATGATGGTATACTTAGAGAACCCCAAAGACTCTGCTAAAAAGCTATTAGAAATAATTCAGAATTTTAGCAAAGTGGCAGGATACAAAATAAATCCACATAAATCCTCAGCATTTTTATACATTACCCACACAATCCAACAGCAAGAGATACAAAGAGAAATTCCATTCAAAATAACGGACGATAATATAAAATATTTGGGAATATATCTACCAAAGGAAAGTCAGGAATTATATGAGAAAAATTACAAAACACTTGCCACAAAAATAAAGTCAGATTTAAATAATTGGAAAGAGATTCAGTGCTCTTGGATAGGCCGAGCAAATATAATTAAGATGACAATACTCCCTAAACTAATCTATTTATTTAGTGCTATACCAATCAAACTTCCAAGAAACTATTTAAATAACCTAGAAAAAATAACAACAGAATTCATATGGAACAACAAAAGGTCGAGAATTTCAAGGGAAGTAATGGAAAAAAATTAAGTGATGGTGGTCTAGCTGTACCTGATCTAGAACTATATTATAAAACAACAGTCACCAACACCATTTGGTATTGGCTAAGAAATAGATTAGTTGATCAGTGGCATAGGTTATGTTCACAGGACAAGATAGTGAATAAAAATAGCTTTCTAGTGTTTGACAAACCCAAAGATCCCAAATTTTGGGATAACAATTCATTATTTGACAAAAACTACTGGGAAAACTGGAAATTAGTATGGCAGAAACTAGACATGGACCCACATTTAACACCACATACTAAGATTAGATCAAAATGGGTCCAAGATTTAGGCATAAAGAACGAAATCATAAATAAATTGGAGGAACATGGGATGGTTTACCTCTCAGACTTGTGGAGGAAGAAGGAGTTTGTGTCCAAGGGAGAACTAGAGGCCATTATTGATCACAAAATAGAAAATTTTGATTACATCAAGTTAAAAAGTTTCTGCATAAACAAAACTAATGCAAACAAGATTAGAAGGGAAGTAACAAATTGGGAAAACATTTTTATAGTTAAAGGTTCTGATAAAGGCCTCATCTCCAAAATATACAGAGAATTGACTTTAATTTATAAGAAATCAAGCCATTCTCCAATTGATAAATGGTCAAAGGATATGAACAGACAATTTTCAGATGATGAAACTAAAACTATTTCTACTCATATGAAAGTGTTCCAAATCACTGTTGATCAGAGAAATGCAAATTAAGACAACTCTGAGATATCATTACACACCTGTCAGATTGGCTAAGATGTGAGGAAGAAATAACGATGAATGTTGGAGGGGCTGTGGGAAAACTGGGACACTGATGCATTGTTGGTGAAGTTGTGAAAGAATCCATCCATTCTGGAGAGCAATCTGGAATTATGCCCAAAAAGTTATCAAAATGTGCATACCCTTTGACCCAGCCATACTACTACTGGGCTTATATCCCAAGGAAATACTAAAGAGCGGAAAGGGACCTGTATGTGCAAAAATGTTTGTGGCAGCACTTTTCATAGTGGCTAAAAGCTGGAAGATGAATGGATGTCCATCAATTGGAGAATGGTTGGGTAAATTATGGTATATGAAGGTTATGGAATATTATTGTTCTGTAAGAAATGACCAACAGGAGAAATACAGAGAGGCTTGGAGAGACTTACATCAACTGATGCTAAGTGAAACGAGCAGAACCAGAAGATCATTATACATTTCAACAATGATACTGTACGTGGATGTATGCTGATGGAAATTGATATCTTCAACATAGAGAAGAGCTAATCCAATTCCAATTGATTAATGATGGACAGAATCAGTTACATCCAGAAAAGGAACACTGGGAAATGAGTTTAAACTGTTATTTTTACCTTCTGAATCCAATTCTTCCTGTGCAACAAGAAATTCGGTTCTACACACATATATTGTATCTAGAATATACTGTAATATATTTAACATGTATAAGACTGCCTGCCATCTGGGGGAGGGGGTTGGGGGAGGAAGGGAAAAAATCTGAATAGAAGTAAGTGCAAGGGATAATGTTGTAAAAAAATTACCCATGTATATGTACTGTGAAAAAAAAAAGTTATAATTATAAAATAAAAGAAAAATTAAATAAAAAAAGAAAAGAAAAAAATAAATAAAATAAAATATACAGAGAATTGACTCAAATTTATAAGAATTTAAGCCATTCTCCAGTTGATAAATAAAGATTTTAACCATTTCTAGTCATATGCAAAGTTACTCCAAATCACTATTGATGAGAGAAATGCAAATTAAGACAACTTTGAGACACCACAATATTCCTCTCAGATTGGCTACCATGATAAGAAAAGATAATGAGCAATATTGGAAGGCATGAGGGAAAACTAAGACACTAATACATTGTTGTTGGAACTGTGAAAAGATCCAGCCTTTCTGGAGAACAATTTGGAACTACACTCAAAAAACTATCAAACTGTTTGTACCCTTTGATCAAGCAGTGTTTCTATTGGGCCTATATCCCAAAGATATCTTAAAGGAGGGAAAGGGACCCACATGTTTGTGGAATCCCTTTTTCTATTGGAAAGAAACTGGGATCTGAATTGATGTCCATCAGTTGGAGAATGGCTGAATAAATTAGGGTATATGAATGTTATGAAATATTACTTTTCTATAAGAAATAGTCAGCAAGATGATTTGAGAGAAGCCTGGAGAGAGTTGTATGAACTGATGCAAAGTGAAATGAGCAGAATCAGGAGATCATTGAAATAAAATATCTGATTTTGTCTAAATAGGCAAAATGGTTAGGTGTACCAGAGGAGGGGATTCATGATAGAAGAGGACATCAAGCATGTAAAGCAAATTCTAGTACTCTTTGCTTCAAAGTATATCTATAGCTTGTGCTGGCCTATCTCATATATTTATCTGTAAAGAAATGGATAGAAGAAAGAAAAATATTTTAAAATATACAAATACCTATAAATAATCCTTCTAAGATTAAAATTTGTGTCACAAATCATTTAAGTTTAGAATCTTATCTCTATTAAAAACAAAACAAAACAAAACTTTTGCTTTTCTTTTGTTACCCAAAAAACATGTCCTACTTCCCCCAAAAAACAACAGTTATATCTGATAATCTCCTCTTGAGTGTTGTTAATTACCAGGTAAGTGGCTAGATAGGTATTACTTTTTTTATTCTTATTAGCAAATTCTCTTCTGAGAGAACAATTCCCCCAAAGTCCTAAACTACCATTTAAAAATATTTATTATTATTTCAACCTTTATTTTGGGAAGTAAGAGAGATACAAAACATTACTAAAGGTGACTTTGATCTTGATGTAAAAAAACTTCGTATTGATGAAATGAGAGAGAGAGAGAGAGAGAGAGAGAGAGAGAGAGAGAGAGAGAGAGAGTTTGTGTGTTTACTTGAAACCTGTCCAATGAAGAAATTTGTTTTGTTTTGACTATGCATATGTATTAAAATTAATTTATTTTCTCCTCCCCATAATGGGATAGTGCTGTGGGACAAGAAGAATATAACCCTATTATTTGAAAAATAATTAATCTGATTTTTTTAACTTGATGGAACAAAGAACACTATAGATGGGGAAATGATTATACCTTTTCCTACTCCCCTTTATTATTTACTCCCCTCAAAGAGAGAATAAGTGCTTATGCTAAAGCTAATTTTTATTCTTTAAAGTTACAATTATGTATTTTGTTTATTTTTTGAATACCGGTTACTCAAAGTTTTTCCTATCACAGATGTTTGTAATTGTTTTGTTGGTCATTACTTATCAATATGAAGTAAAAGACGACAGTGACATCAACATATATAAATGACAAATTAATGTGATTAAAGAGTATAGACAGTATTTGAGAATTATCAATATGTTATCTGAATTAGGGACTTCTGAGATTTATGAGAATCTTATTGCTATAATTTATAAACTTGCATAATTGGTTTTAAAATAAGTAGAACTGCATCTTGTTTTATATAAAAGATAGTGGATTAAAATGATTGCTTTGCCACCTAGAGGGAGTAGGGCTATCTAGTAATTTAATCTTCTTCAATATACCCAACCATAGACGCAAAAAATCTCTGGGAGACATTGAGTAAAGGGCAGGGATTAGAATTGGTAATATTTAGAGGAAATGGAAGGAAAATAGCTGAGGGTTAAAAAAAAAAAAAAAAAAAAAAGAAGCAAATTCTCATATTTTAAAATTGGGAGTCAGAAAAAGGGGAAAGGGCTTAAAACAAAAGCCTCTGAGGAAGTCCAGCAGAATACAGGATCTTTCTTCTTCTTCTTCTTCTTCTTCTTCTTCTTCTTCTTCTTCTTCTTCTTCTTCTTCTTCTTCTTCTTCTTCTTCTTCTTCTTCTTCTTCTTCTTCTTCATCTTCTTCTTCTTCTTCTTCTTCTTCTTCTTCTTCTTCTTCTTCTTCTTCTTCTTCTTCTTCTTCTTCTTCTTCTTCTTCTTCTTCTTCTTCTTCTTCTTCTTCTTCTTCTTCTTCTTCTTCTTTTTAATTTCAACCAAACTTCTAAACCTGCATAGATTCTTGGCTATATCACTTTTTTCTCTTGTGGTATATATTTTCAATCCAAATAATAAGAAGAAAACAGGAGAAGAAAATAACATTTATTATTTATTATTTCATTCAATTAAAAAAAACATGCCTGAGAATTTGTAGACATAATAGTTAAGAATTTCTGGGACATTTTTAATATAAAGGATATTTTTAATTGAAAGTGGAAATTTAGTTATGTACATAGACTTATTCAATAAACAAACATACATGCATGTGTATTCATTTTAGACCAAAAATAAATCCTGTCTCCAATTAATAACTGTACTGTTTAGAAAAAAATAATCATTCTAGTATCCATGACCACATTCCGAATTTCTAGACTCATGTCCCTGGCAAAATATTCTATCTTTCCTTAAGGGATTGGAGCATGATAATAAAGCCATTATTGCCTGAGAACAATTCAACCAGGAAATTGTTTACTAAGGACAGACACCAGTAGGAACTAACTTTTTGTTATGAATTATAGGCTTTTGTTTTCCATCAGTGTGAATTTCCTTTGCATTTTGGGAGTTAGGAAACAGCTGCATATAAATGCCATACCTCCAAAGAAAGAATGCTATAGACCAAGGTAGCTTTTATCTTTGATTACTTATTTTCCAAGTAAAATTCTAAAAGAATATATTAGACTTAACTCATATGGTATCACACAAATTTGTCTTTGCAATAGAAAGGGAGGAGATAAAGAAGGGAAAGAATTTGGAATTGAAAATAAAAATTAAATGAGAACACATTTATCATGAATAAATATATCTATGGCCAGAAGAACAATTAAGGAAAACATATTTCAATAAATCAACCAGTCAAGCTCCCTGCCAATGTAAGGTAATTAAAAAGAAGAACTTGTATATATATTCTGGTGAAAAATTCTCACTGAACTCCATTGTCACTTATTTGAAATCAATATTCAGTTCCAGATCTTAGATATTCTGCTGGGGCAGAGAATCTTCTCCATAAATATCCTTTTGGGGGACATAAGTGAGAATGTTAACCTTATTTCGTGGAATTGTTTGGCAAGACTGAAAGCATTTCATTTAAATGTGATCTTGGAGTTTAGGATTCAAAATATATTGCATATATTTTTCTTTTATTGTTTCTTTTTTTCTGGTAAAGTTCTAGGAGCAAAATGAAAATCTTGTACACAACATTCATTGACCTAACCAAGATCTTTGATACTTAAATCTACATTCCATAATCATTACAAAAGTTTTAATGTTGTTTCTGATAGCATGACAGTTGAAAGAATGTTGGAATAATAAAATTTATAAATAATCCCTTTCATCAAAATGACATACTTTAGTTTGGTTTTCATGAATATTCAGACCCTCTTCCTGCTATCATTGTTGATTCTTGAAACTATATTTTGTATAGCTATTAAAGACTATTTTTTAACCTTTCCAAAGACCTAGTTATGCTTGACCTGTCCAACTTTGTAGGAAGAATACTTTGTAAACTTTGTAAAAAGTAGCATGTGTTCTCAGTGCTAAATAATTGCTAAGAAGTCCTTCTACTCAAATAGCAGTACATTATACTCAAATGCCCCCCTTCCCTTTGTATTCATCAGGGACTGTATTCAGCTGTCATTTAGTATTTTATTTATTTATTTATCTATCTATCTATCTATTTATTTATTTAGAATTTTTTTCCCACATTATATATGCATGAGTAATTTTTGTAAATAATATTATCCCTTGTATTCATTTTTCCAAATTATCCCCCCCTACCTCCACACCCTCCCCCCGATGACAGGAAATCCCATACATTTTAAATGTGTTACAATATAACCTAGATACAATATATGTGTCTAAATACCATTTTCTTGTTGCACATTTCCGAAGGTATAAGTAACCTGGGTAGATAGACAGTAGTGCTAACAATTTATTCACTTCCCAGTGTTCCTTCTCTGGGTGTAGTTACTTCTTTCCATCATTGATCAACTGGAAGTGAGTTGGATCTTCTTTATGTTGAAGATATACACTTCCATCAGAATACCTCTTCAGACAGCATTGAAGTGTACAGCGATCTTCTGGTTCTGTTCATTTCACTCAGCATCAGTGGATGTAAGTCTCTCCAAGCCTCTCTGTATTCCTCCTGCTGGTCATTTCTTACAGAGCAATAATATTCCAAAACTTCATATACCATAATTTCCCCAACCATTCTCCAATTGATGGGTATCCATTCAAATTCCAGTTTCTAGCTACAACAAAAAGAGCTACCACAAACTTTTTGACACATACAGGTCCCTTTCCGCCCTTTAGTATTTCTTTGGGACATAATCCCAATAGCAGCAATGCTGGGTCAAAGGGTATGCACAGTTTGATAACTTTTTGGGCATAGTTCCAGATTGCTCTCCAGAATGGTTGGATTCTTTTGCAACTCCACCAACAATGTATCGGTGTCCCAGTTTTCCCATATCCCCTCCTACATTCATCATTATTTGTTCCTGTCATCTTAGCCAATCTGACAGGTGTGTAGTGGTATCTCAGAGTTGTCTTAATTTGCCTTTCTCTGATCAGTAGTGATTTGGAACACTCTTTCATATGAGTGGAAATAGTTTCAATTTCATCATCTGAGAATTGTCTGTTCATATCCTTTGACCATTTATCAATTGGAGAATGGTTTGATTTCTTGTAAATTAGGGAGTGTTCCCTATATATTTTGGAAATGAGACCTTTGTCAGAACCTTTTACTATAAAAATGTTTTCCCAATTTGTTACTTCCCTTCTAATCTTGTTTGCATTAGTATTGTTTGTACAGAAACTTTTAGTTTGATGTAATCAAAATCTTCTATTTTGTGATCATTAATGATATCTAGTTCTCCTCTGGTCATAAATTCCTTCCTCCTCCACAGGTCTGAGAGATAGACTATCCTCTGTTCCTCTAATATATTTATGTTCTCATTCTTTATGCCTAAATCATAGACCCATTTTGATCTTATCTTGGTATATGGTGTTGTGTGGATCCATATCTAATTTCTGCCATACTAATTTTCAGTTTTCCCAACAGTTTTTTCCAAATAATGAATTTTTATCACTAATGTTGGTATCTTTGGGTTTGTCAAATATTAGATTGCTATAGATGTACCCTTTTTTGTCCTTTGTATCTAATCTGTTCCACTGATCTACCGGTCCATTTCTTAGCCAATACCAAATGGTTTTGGTGACTGCTGCTATATAATATAGCTTTATATCAGGTACACTTAGACTACCTTCCCCTGACTTTTTTTTTCATTAGTTCCCTTGCAATTCTCGACCTTTTATTCTTCCATATGAATTTTGTAGTTATTTTTTCTAGGTCATTAAAATAGTTTCTTGGGAGTCTGATTGGTATAACACTAAATAAATAGATTAGTTTGGGGAGTATTGTCATCTTTATTATATTCGCTCGGCCTATCCAAGAGCACTGAATGTCTTTCCAATTATTTAAATCTGACTTTATTTTTGTGGCAAGTGTTTTGTAATTTTTCTCATATAATTCCTGACTTTTCTTTGGTAGATGGATTCCCAAATACTTTATACTCTCAACATTTGTTTGGAATGGAATTTCTCTTTGTATCTCTTGCTGTTGCATTTTGTTGGTGATTTATAAGAATGCTGAGGATTTATGTGGATTTATTCTGTATCCTTCCACTTTGCTAAAATTCTAAATTATTTCTAATAGCTTTTTAGCAGAGTCTTTGGGGTTCTCTAAGTATACCATCATGTCATCTGCAAAGAGTGATAGTTTGATTTATTCATTTCCTACTCTAATTCCTTGAATCTCTTTCTCGGCTCATTGCCAAGGCTAGCGTTTCTAGTACTACATTGAATAGTAATTGTGACAGTGGGCAACCTTGTTTCACTCCTGATCTTACTGGGAAAGGTTGCAGTTTATTTCTATTTCATTTTATGCTTACTGACGGTCTTAAATATATGCTCGTGATTATTCTAAGGAATAGTCCATTTATTCCTATACTCTCAAGAGTTTTTAGTAGGAATGGATGTTGGATTTTGTCAAATGCTTTCTCTGCATCTATTCAGATGATGATATGGTTTTTATTAATTTGATTATTAATATGGTCAATCATACTAATAGTTTTCCTAATATTAAACCAGCCCTGCATTCCTGGTATGAATCCTACTTGATCATAGTGTATTATCCTGGGGATGATTTTCTGAAGTCTTTTTGCTAATATCTTATTTAAGATTTTAGCATCAATATTCATTAAGGAAATTGGTCTATACTTTTCTTTCTCAGTTTTCCATCGACCTGGTTTAGGTATCAGTACCATGTCTGTGTCATAAAAGGAGCTGTTAGGACTCCTTCATCCCCTATTTTTTTCAAATAGTTTATATAGCATTGGGGCTAATTGTTCTTTAAATGTTTGGTACAATTCAGATGTAAATCCAAAAGATCCCCCTTTTCATTTGTAAGAATAACTATTTGATTTTCCTCTTTCTTTTTTCGGATCAGATTTACCAAAGATTTATCTATTTTATTGGCTTTTTCATAAAAGCAATTCTTGGTTTAATTTATTAATTCAATAGTTTTTTTTTTTTTTACTTTCAATATTATTGATTTCTCCTTTTAATTTTTGTAATTCAAGTTTAATTTTTGGTTGGGGGTTTTTAATTTGGTCTTTTTCTGGCTTTTTAAGTTGCAAGCCCAATTCATTAATCTTCTCTTTCTCTATTTTCTTCAAATAAGCCTCTGAAGATATAAAATTTCCCTTTATTACTGCTTTAGCTGCATTCCACAGATTTTGCTATGATGTCTCATCATCATCATTATCTTGGGTGAAATTATTAATTGTTTCTATAATTTGTTGTTTCACCCAGTCATTCTTTAAGATGAGATTATTCAGTTTCCAAATACTTTTTGGTCTATTTACCCCTAACTACTTACTGAATGTAGCTTTTATTGCATTTTGATCTGAGAAGAAGCCATTTATTATTTAGTTATTTTTGTAAATGCCCAATTTTGTTTTTAAATGAATTATTTTGCTCTATTGAATTTTTTCCATTTACCTAATTCTTTTTGAGAATTATTTTGTTTTTCCAATTCAGAAATCCTATTTTCCTGTGATTTTTAATCTTTTCTAATTCACAAATTTTGTTTCCCTGCATCTCCTGTTTATTCTTTATGTTTTCCAACTCCAATTTCAGCACGTTGTTATTTTCTATCATAGTTTCTCTTTCCTTTCGCCATTTTTCTTCAAACACTCTTAACTTTTTTTTTTTATTCATTTTTCCAAATTATCCCCTCCCTCCCTCCACTCCCTCCCCCATGGCAGGTAATCCCATACATTTTACATGTGTTACAATGTTACCTAGATACAATATATGTGTGTAAATACCATTTTCTTGTTGCACATTAATTATTAGCTTCCGAAAGGTATAAGTAACCTGGGTAGATAGACAGTAGTGCTAACAATTTACATTCGCTTCCCAGTGTTCCTTTTCCGGGTGAAGTTATTTCTGTCCATCATTGATCAACTGGAAGTGTGTTGGATCTTCTTTATGTTGAAGATTTCCACTTCTATCAGAATACATCCTCATAGAGTATTGTTGTTGAAGTGTATAGTGATCTTCTGGTTCTGCACATTTCACTCAGCAACAGTTGATTTAAGTCTCTCCAAACCTTTATGAATTCATCCTGCTGGTCATTTCTTACAGAACAATAATATTCCATAACCTTCATATACCACAATTTACCCAATCATTCTCCAATTGATGGACATCCATTCAACTTCCAGTTTCTAGCTACAACAAAAAGAGCTGCCACAAACATTTTGGCACATACAGGACCCTTTCCACTCTTTAGTATTTCTTTGGGATATAATCCCAATAACAGCAATGCTGGGTCAAAGGGTATGCACAGTTTGACAACTTTTTGGGCATAGTTCCAAATTGCTCTCCAGAAAGGCTGGATTCTTTCACAACTTCACCAACAATGTATCAGTGTCCCAGTTTTCCCACATCCCCTCCAACATTCATCATTATCTGTTCCTGTCATTTTAGCCAGGTTTTTGACATTTTTGACAGGTGTGTAGTGGTATCTCAGAGTTGTCTTAATTTGCATTTCTCTGATCAGTAGTGATTTGGAACACTCTTTCCTATGAGTGGAAATAGTTTCAATTTCATCATCTGAGAATTGTCTGTTCATATCCCTTGACCATTTATCAATTGGAGAATGTTTGGGTTTCCTATAAATCAGGGTCAGTTCTCTATATATTTTGGAAATGAGACCTTTGTCAGAACCTTTGTTTTTAAAAATATTTTCCCAATTTGTTACTTCCCTTCTATTCTTGTTTGCATTAGTATTGTTTGTACAGAAACTTTTTTAGTTTGATGTAATCAAAATCTTCCATTTTGTGATCAATAATGATCTCTAATTCTCCTCTGGTCATAAATTCCTTCCTCCTCCAAAGATCTGAGAGGTAGACTATTCTCGGTTCCTCTAATCTATTTATGATCTCATTCTTTATGCGTAAATCGTGGACTCATTTTTATCTTATCTTGGTATATGGTGTTAAGTGTGGGTACATATCTAATTTCTGCCATACTAATTTCCAGTTTTCCCAACAGTTTCATCAGAATAATGAATTTTTGTCCCTAATGTTGGTATCTTTGGGTTTGTCAAATATTAGATTGCTATAGATGTACCCTTTTTTGTCCTTTGTATCTAATCTGCTCCACTGATCTACCATTCTATTTCTTAGCCAGTACCAAATGGTTTTGGTGACTGCTGCTATATAATATAGCTTCAGATCAGGTACACTTAGACCTCCTTCCTCTGACTTTTTTTTTCATTAGTTCCCTTGCAATTCTCGAACTTTTATTCTTCCATATGAATTTTGTTGTTATTTTTTCTAAGTCATTAAAATAGTTTCTTGGGAGTCTGATTGGTATAGTACTAAATAAATAGATTAGTTTGGGGAGTATTGTCATCTTTATTATATTCACTCCCCCTATCCAAAACACTGAATGTCTTTCCAATTATTTAAATCTGACTTTATTTTTGTGGCGTTTTATAATTTTTCTCATATAATTCCTGACTATTCTTTGGTAGATGGATTCCCAAATACTTTATACTCTCAACATTTGTTTGGAATGGAATTTCTCTTTGTATCTCTTGCTGTTGCATTTTGTTGGTGATATATAAGAATTCTGAGGATTTATGTGGATTTATTTTGTATCCTGCCACTTTGCTAAAATTCTGAATTATTTCTAATAGCTTTTTAGAAGAGTCTTTGGTGTTCTCTAAGTATACCATCATGTCATCTGCAAAGAGTGAAAGTCTGATTTCCTCATTTCCTACTCTAATTCCTTGAATCTCTTTCTCGACTCTTATTGCCGAGGCTAGCGTTTCTAGTACTATATTGAATAGTAATGGTGATAGTGGGCAACCTTGTTTCACTCCTGATCTTACTGGCAAAGGTTGCAGTTTATTTCTATTGCATATTATGCTTACTGAAGGTCTTAAATATATGCTCCTGATTATTCTAAGGAATAATCCATTTATTCCTACACTCTCAAGAGTTTTTAGTAGGAATGGATGTTGGATTTTGTCAAATGCTTTTTCTGCATGTATTGAGATGATCATATGGTTTTTATTAATTTGATTATTAATATGGTCAATCATACTAATAGTTTTCCTAATAATAAACCAGCCCTGCATTCCTGTATGAATCCTACTTGATCATAGTGTATTATCCTGGGGATGATTTTCTGAAGTCTTTTTGCTAATATCTTATTTAAGATTTTAGCATCAATATTCATTAAGGAAATTGGTCTATAATTTTCTTTCTCAGTTTTCAATCAATTTGGTTTAGGTATCAGTACCATGTCTGTGTCATAAAAGGAGTTTGGTAGGACTCCTTCATTCCCTATTTTTTCAAATAGTTTATATAGCATTGGGTCAAATTGTTCTTTAAATGTTTGGTAGAATTCACATGTAAAGCCATCTGGTCCAGGGGACTTTTTCCTGGGGAGTTGATTAATAGCTTGTTCTATTTCTTTTTCTGAAATGGGACTATTTAAGCAATTTATTTCCTCCTCTCTTAATCTAGGAAGCCTATATTTTTGACGGAAGTCATCCATTTCACTTAAATTATCAAATTTATTGGCATAAAGTTGGGCATAGTAACTCCTTATTATTTCTCTAATTTCCTCTTCATTGGTGGAATGATCCCCCTTTTCATTTGTAGGACTAACAATTTGATTTTCCTCTTTCTTTTTTCTGATCAGATTTACCAAAGGTTTATCAATTTTATTGGCTTTTTCATAAAACCAACTCTTGGTTTTAATTTTTAATTCAATAGTTTTTTTACTTTCAATATTATTGATTTCTCCTTTTAATTTTTGTATTTCAAATTTAATTTTTTGTTGGGGGTTTTTAATTTGGTCTTTTTCTAGCCTTTTAATTTGCAAGCCCAATTCGTTAATCTTCTCTTTCTCTATTTTCTTCAAATAAGCCTCTAAAGATATAAAATTTCCCCTTATTACTGCTTTAGCTGCATCCCACAGATTTTGGTATGATATCTCATCATTGTCATTATCTTGGGTGAAATTATTAATTGTTTGTATAATTTGCTCTTTCACCGAGTCATTCTTTAAAATGAGATTATTCAGTTTCCAATTACTTTTTGGTCTATTTATCCCTAACTTTTTACTGAATGTAGTTTTTATTGCATTGTGGTCTGAGAAGAAGACATTTATTATTTCTGCCTTCCTACATTTAATTTTGAGATCTTTATGTTCTAATATATGGTCAGTTTTTGTATAGGATCCATGAACTGCTGAGAAGAAAGTATATCCCTTTCTATTGCCATTCAGTTTTCTCCAAAGGTCTATCATACCTAGTTTTTCTAATGTTCTATTTACTTTTAAAATTTCTTTCTTATTTGTTTTGTGGTTTGATTTGTCTAAATCTGAGAGTGCAAGGTTGAGATTTCCCACTATTATAGTTTTACTGTCTATTTCTTCTTCCAACTCTCTTAACTTTTCCTTTAGAAAGTTAGATGCTATACCACTTGGTGCATATATGTTTAGTATCAATATGGATTCATTATTTATGCTACCTTTCAGCAGGATATAGTTTCCTTCCTTATCTCTTTTAATTAGATCAACTTCTGCTTTAGCTTGATCTGAGATAAGGATAGCTACCCCTGCTTTTTTGGCTTTACCTGAAGCATAATAGATTCTGCTCCAACCTTTTACCTTTACTCTATATGTATCTCCCTGCTTTAAGTGTTTTTCCTGTAAACAACAAATTGTAGGGTTCTGATTTTTGATCCAGTCTGCTATCCGTCTCCATTTGATGGGAGAGTCCATCCCATTCACATTTACAGTTCAAATTATTAATTTTCTATTTCCTGCCATCATATTATCCCCAGATTATGCTTTTTGCCTTGACCCCCCTGAAGCCCTTCCCCAATATTTAATTTATAGACCCCCCTTGTGATGCACAGCGCTCCCTTTTTTTTTAGTATCCCTCCCCCCTCCCTCCAAGTCCCTTCCCTTTTTCTCCTTTTCCTTTTCCCTTTTCATTTCCCCCCTTTTAATGAGGTGAGAGAGAATTCTCTGAAAAAAAAATGACAATTCTTTACTCTTTGAGCCTCTTCTGATGAGAGTAAGATTTACACAATGATTCTCCCCCTCTCTAAATTCCCTCAGATATGGTGTATTTTTATGCCTCTTCCTGGGATGTAGTTTCCCTCTTTTTATCACACCCTCCCCTTTTTCTGATACTACCCCCTTCCCTTTACTACACCTCCTCCTTTTTTTTTCTTTTATATCAGTAAAATCAAATTATCCATGTGTACTTTCTATATACCCACAACAGAGATATAGTTCTCAAGGGTTCTGTGTACCTTTTTCTGTTTCTCTTCAGTCTTGTGGATGTAGATCAAATTTTTTGCTTAAGTCTGTTTTTTTTTTCTTAGAAACATATGGAATTCCTCTATTTCATTGAATGACCATCTTCTTGCATGGAAAAAAAGATGCTAAACTTAGCTGGGTAGTTTATTCTTGGTTGCAACCCTTGATCTTTTTTTCCTTTTGGAATATCAGGTTCCAGGCCCTTCTATCTTTTAATGTGGAGGCAGCCAGATCTTGTGTGACCCTTATTGTGGCACCTTGGTATTTAAATTGTTTTTTTCTAGCTGCTTGCAGGATTTTCTCCTTTGTGTGGTAATTCTGCAGCTTAGCCACAATATTCCGTGGTGTTCCTTTTTAAGGGTCTATTTCAGAAGGAGTTCGATGAATTCTTTCCACATCTACTTTCCCCTCTGTTTCTGTTATCTCTGGACAGTTCTCTTTGATAATTTCCTGTAAAATAGAATCTAGGCTCTTTTTTTGGTCATAGTTTTTGGGAAGTCCAATGATCCACAGATTATCTCTCCTAGATCTATTTTCCAGGTCTATAGATTTTCCCAGTAAGTATTTGACGTTGTTCTCCAACTTCTCATTTTTTTTGTTTTGTTTGACTGATTCTTGGGTTCTCAGTAAATCATCCATTTCTATTTGTTCCATCCTGACTTTTAAGGAGTTATTTTCTTCTTTCACAGTTTTTAGTTCTTTTTGTAAATGCCCAATTTCATTTTTAATTGAATTATTTTGCTCTATTGAATTTTTTTCCATTTCCCTAATTTTTTTTTTTTTTGAGAATTATTTTCTTTTTCCAATTAAGAAATCTTATTTTCTTGGGACTTTTTTATCTTCTCCCATTCAGAAATCCTATTTTCCTGTGATTTTTTTTACCTTTTCTAATTCACTAATTTTGTTTCCCTGCATCTCCTGTGAATTCTTTATTTTTTCCAACTCCAATTTCAGAACATTGTTATTCTCTATCATAGCTTCCCTTTCCTTTCCCCATTTTTCTTCAAACTCTCTTAACTTTTTAATAGTCTCTTCATGGAGAGAGTTATGTGATGGGGGGAAGGTATAGTTCCCCTTTAGGTTGTTATCTGCTGACTCTCTGCTGTTAACTTCCTCGGGGTTGGACACCCGCTCTTTCTCTGTGTAGAAGGAATCTATGGTTTTTTTGGGCTTCTTGCTCATACTTAAAAAATCTTTTGGGGTCTGTCCCTGGGGTAGGAAATTATTTATTTATTTCTTGACGAGCTTCCTCCCAGACCAGATGGATGCAGCGGCCCCTGCGCCTGAGGTAAGAGAAAGCTCTGGGAGAGAGTTCCCTACCCCCTCCCTGGAAGTGCCTCAGAGGTGACCAGCACTGCTGTGCCCTGAGGGCGCTGTGTTTTAGCAGCTTCTCTGAGGTTGAGACTGAACAGTAAAGGCGACTCAAAGCCTAGCCTATGCGTCCCAGTGGGGCGTGGATGTCTGCAGCAGGTGTCGTGAAAAGCCCCTGCCTGCTCTCAAACTGGGAAGTGTCTGCCAGAAACCGCGGTCCCTAGTTCAAAGGTTCTGCTTCTCTCGGACTTCCGTTCCACCTCCTCCAGCTGAGCCAGGCAGTATGAGTTACCGCCCGGCCCACTCTTCAATCTCTTAACTACCCTGAGGCGAAAGCCTGGATTGCCTATGTCGGCCACACCCCCGGTGCCGAGATCTGCTGAGTCACCCCTGGGATCCGGGAAGATCCAATCTAGTTTTAAATTTTAAAGTGGCTTATATTTCTCCTCTGATCTGCTGTTTTATAAGCAGAGAAGAGCTAACAGCCTGTGCCAGATTCTTTTATCTCGGTGGATTCTCTGATCCCAGAGTCCTCCCCAGAGCGACCGGCACAGCTGGCCTCTCTTCTTCCTCCCTTGGGAGCTGACCTTTCCTGCTGAAACTCCAGATTCTCTTCAGCTGGTAAGTCGTGCTTCCAGTCCTTGTGGATTCTATCAGTCCAACACTATTTCTGAGGCTGATTAAATCTAGTTGGTTGTGAGGGAAGAAAGGAGCTTACACAGTGGTGTGTCTCTTCTCTGCCATCTTGGCTCCGCCCCCCCTCTCTTAACTTTTTAATAGTCTCTTCTAGGATAGAGTTATGTGATGGGAGGCAGAAACTGTTCTCCTTTAGGTTGTTATCTGCTGACTCTGTGCTGTTAACTTCCTCGGGGTTGGATACCTGCCCTTTCTCTTTATAGAAGGAATCGATAGTTTTTCTGGGCTTTTTACTCATCTTTAAAAAATCTTTTGGGGTCTGTCCCTGGGGTAGGAAAATATTTATTTATTTCTTTACCAGCTTGCTCCCAGACCGGATGGATGCAGCGGCTCCTGCACCTGAGCTAAGAGAGAGCTCTGGGAGAGAGTTCCCCACCCCCTCCCTGGAAGTGCCTCACAGGTGATTAGCAGGAGTGCACTGTGAGGGTGCTGTCTGTCCTGGCGACTTTCCTGAGGTTTAAGACTGAACAGTAAAGGTGACACAAAGCCCAGCCTATGCATTCCGGTGGGGTGTGGATGTCAGCAGCAGGTGATGTGAAAAGCCCCTGTGCTCAAACTGAAAGTGTCTGCCCTGAAACCGCGGTCCTTAGTTCAAAGGTTCTGCTTCTCTGGGACTTCTGGGGCTGAGTTCCACAGCTTCCAGCCAAGCCAGGCACTATGAGTTACTGCCCGCTTTTCATTATCTTAACTACCCCCAGGTGAAAGCCTGGACAGCCTAAGTAGGCCACACCCACAGTGCCGAGATCTGTGAGTGACTTCAGGGTTGGGGTGGTTCTAGTATCTAGCTTATATTTTAAAGTGGCTTGATTTCTCTTCTGTTTATAAGCAGTTTTATAAGCAGAGAAGAGATAACAGCCTGTGCCAGATTGTTCTATCTCAGTGGCTTCTCTGATCCCAGAGCCCTCCCCAGAGTGATCGTCGCAGTGTGCCCCCATCCAACAGTTTGTGCTGGCCTCTTTTTTTTTCTTCCCCTGGGAACTAACCTTTTCTGATGAAATTCCAGAATCTCTTCAGCTGGTTAATTGTGCTTCCAGTCCTTGTGGTTTCTATCAGTCCAGCGCTATTTTTGAGGCTGATTTATCTAATTGGTAGTGAGGGAAGAAAGGAGCTTACAAGATGGCCTGTATCTTCTCCGCCATCTTGGCTCTGCCCCCTGTCATTTAGTATTGACAAAAAATTGTGACAATTTTGTAAACAAATTTTTCTGCAATTGTTGAGTCACAAAAAATATATTAAACACTCCTGGGCCCTTTCTTGGTAAAGGATCCTTTGATTAAGTAGGGTTCCAGCAAGAATTTCTCTGGCATGTACCAAATTTTGTACTGATTATTGCATACTTAAATACATGTATAGATGTGTGGCCATATAAGACAAAGCATATACCTGTGTATACAAAGTAAAAAATACAGATTGGAACACATGAGTGGCTGAGTTGGAAGTAACAGAAAATGTACTGATTATTGATTACTAATTAATATTCATAATAGCTAGGATAAAAATAAATTCAATAATAATAATAATTTGTATTTACATATTATTTAGGAAGAACTTTTGTATTCCCTAATAATTTGTTCTTCATGATGGAAGTATTATTATACCTAATTTTACAGATATATCAGAGATATATACACTTCTGTGTTGAAAAGGACCTTAGAAGTTATTTCATCTTTTCAACTCTCACTCAGGGAATTTAATTCTGCTCAAAAACTTGTAATGAGCAAGTTAGAGCATCTTGTTTTTGAACATCTCTGATCATCATAATTTTTCTTTGTTTAATCAAAACTAGTCTTTTTCTAACCACTTCTGTTTATTTCAGTTTTAGAAGAAAATATTCCCTGATAACAATTAATAACCTACCCCTTGATTTTGTAACATAAAGTGATCTTGCTTTGATCATCTGGGTAAATATAATATCTTCTCTATGTGATAATCATGTAAATATTGAAAGACTGCTATTGCTTTTCCTTTCAGCATTCTCTTCTCTCATTAACAATTCATAGGTGTTAAAAACATCTTCTTGTGACTTCTAGTAGTCTTAATATCCTGTAAACCTTTCTTTCTTTTGAATGTTTTCATTTGTCAACATCATTTCTAATATATGGTTCTGACAACTTAATATAATACTTTGGATTTAATCTGAGCAAAGATGAGTCTAATGGAACTATTAACTCCTTCATTCTAGATCCATACTCCTATGGATACAGTATTAGGTTTGCTAGATTCTACATAACATTGTTGTCATATTGAATTTCCTATATGCAGTAATATTTTAGCTTCCCCCCATTTCATCTGTTGTCTAGACATAATTTCCTCTATTTTCTACTACTGGAGTTGATTTTTTAAAAAACAGTGTAAAAATGTGTATGTATTCTTAATAAATATCATCTTATTAGTTTTAATCCCTTATTATAACGTATTTATAAATTAATCAGTACCAACTCTAACATCAAATTATTAGCTATCCTTTTTTAGCTGTCACATGAAAATTTAACAAGCATGTCAATTATTCTCACATCCAAATAATTTATTTTTACATGTTTACCCAATTTGTTACAAAATATATCTCCAGAATCCAAAAGAAAGTTAAAAAAAAATCTCCCAAATCAGTAACTGATACTCATCTACCCTTTAGTTTTCTCAGCACTCCTATAACACCTCTAACAGTACTGACAGTGATATTGCATTAGCAGACTCAAGGATATGATAAAGACTTAGATAAAAACCACTTCTACTCCACTATTTTGTTTCCCTCTTTCCAGGACTGTAGAAACCTCAAAACTTAAATTTCACTAATTCTTCCATAAGCCTTTGTAGCTAAAAATATCAAAGATCTTGGTCAGGTCAATGAATGTTGTGTACAAGGTTTTTATTTTGCTCCTATAACTTTTCTGGAATTGTTGAGTCACAAACAAAATATTAAACACTCCTTGGCTCTTTCTTGGTAAAGGATCCTTTGATTAAGTAGGGTTCGGCAAGAATTTCCCTGGCATGTTCCAAGAAATCCCCTATGATTGTCACAAGACAATATGTTTCCTTTTCCTTTATAAAGATAGACAATGGAGGCATCCTTGGTTTCCTGGGGGATAATCTTGTCACATAACTCTAAAGATTTCAATCAGTTTCTGCATAAGAAATTGATTACCTACTTTGTAAATATTTCCTGCGATGGAAAAAAATGCATAACATATTTAAAGTATCCCCCAAATCACATAAAACACTTATATAGATTAATTACAAAATCATTCTTTAAAGAAATTTTTAAAAAAACAGCCTAATAAGTTGGAGGAATATTCAATGCTCATGTCTTTTGCTGTTGTTTCAGTTGTGACTGACTCTTTTTGATTCTTTTTGGGGTTTTCTTGACAATGATATTGGATTGGTTAGAATGGTCTATCCATTTCACCTAGTTGCTATGCCAATATAAAAATAATCATATGAGAAAACTGATTATTTCTCACTTGTTTTTACCTACCTACTCATTATTGAGTTAAGGCCAAGTTTTTTTTTTTCCCTTTTCTACTTCCTCATTCAAAAATCAACAAGTGTGGGAAATCATAGGTAAAGATTTACCCTGGCTAAGATTTAATCAAAGAAAGAAAAAGAAAGTCTAAGTTTTGGCAAATGGGTAGATGCCTGCTCATTGTGTTTACTCATGTCTGGGAAAAAATCTAGATTCTTTCTTTTCTCAGACAAATTATAAAGAAATTGATAAAATATCTGACCAAGTTTTGTATACTCAGTGTCGCATACCTCAAAACCATCTTTGGAATATAATGCATATTGTTAATCAATCAGAATTGACCGCCACCCTCAGGAACACCTCTTTTCCAAGGACATATAAACCATGGACCCACTGCTATGAGAGGTCTTTGGAATTCAAGAATGCCACTGGCTTCTTTTATTAATAAAATGCTAGTATTGTTTTTAGGGGTTAATTACCTACAAACTATGTCTCTTTAAAGGTCACAAATGCTATCAAACTTTATTTATACTTTAATGTTATTGCAATCAATTTACTTAAATGATATTTTACAGAGCTTGATTTAAAATTAGCATTTCATTTTGAAAAACAAAAGATCAAGAATTCAGGGGAAATGATGAAAGAAATAAGGAAGAAAGGAAATTAGCACCTACAACCCTCAAATAATATTATAAAATCATTTTCAACAAAATCATCTGGTATTCATTTAAAATAGAAATATCAATGGAAGAGTTTAGACAAGAGAATTTCAGAAACAATAGAACTCCAAACCTCAGTGGATGATAAAATGGAATACCTAAATTACTTAGAGAAATCTACCTATTTGATGAAGACTTCTGTGAAAGCTAGAAAGCAGAAATGGGTTGTTTGCAGCTATGCCCAACTCTTTGTGACTTCATTTGTGATTTTTCTTGGCAAAGACATAGGAACAATTCCTTTACAGATGAAGAAAATAAGACAAACAGGGTTAACTTTCTTGCCCAGGTTTTCACACCTAGTAACTGTCTGAGACCAAATAGGAACTCAGGTAGATCAACCTTTGTTACTTCAGGCCCAGAACTCTCTTTACAACTAGCTAGTTGCTAGCTAGCTGCCCACAGACCAAAGTTAGGTTTATACTAACACTTAACACTATATTCCTCAATGCATATATATATATATATATATATATATATATATATATATATATATATATATATATATATATATCTTTATCTTTAAAACAAAGATAATGATATTAAAAAGTTGAAAAAAGAAACATTATATATTTTTCATAACCATAGATAGGAGACATATTCTTAAGCAAATAAAAGATAGAGGTAATTACAAAAATAAAATAGATACCTTTGACTACTTAAAATTAAAAAGTTTCTTCCTAGACTATAAAAATGGATCTAGGATAAGAAGAGAAGTGGTCCAATTGCAAAAAAAAAAAAAAATCTTTCAAATCTTTCTCATAAGGGCTTGATATGCAAAATTTATAAACAATTTACATGTATAGAGACACACACAAACACTCACATGTAAATATATACATATGAAATCCAATATATATATATATATATATATAAACAGAATATGTGACATAAACAATATATTAATGTATGTATGTATACAATGTGGTATATATATTCAATTTGTATATATATATATATATATATATATATATATATATATATATGTGTGTGTGTGTGTGTATGTGTATGTCATTCCAAAAAAATAAATGCTCAAAGGACATGAAAAAACTTTTGTTAGTAGAAGTTAAAAATATTTACAACCTCACTAAAATGCTTTAAATTACGACTAATTAGAGAAATGCAAAACAAAACAACACTGAGATTTTACTTCACAAATTGACAAAAATGATCAAAAAAGAGGTAAAGTCAATGTTAAAGAGATTATGGATATGTAAACACAGTAATGCAGTGTTGGTAGAGTTGTGACTTGGAAAACCATATTGAAAAGCAATTTGAAATTAAGCAAATAAAACAAATGTCTATATCTTTTGAACTAGGTTTCATCATTGGGGTTATACTCCTAGGAAGCCACTCATAAGAAAACTCTCCATATATTTTATAATAGTCATAGCAATACTCCTAGTGATAGCTAAGAATTGGAAACAAAATAGATATCTATCAACTGAAAAATGGCCAAGCAAATTGTGGTATATGAAACTAATGGAGTATTATTGTGGTTTAAGAAATTGATTCATACGATTATATGCTGAATACAAAAAAATCATGGAAGGATCTATATGAACTTTTGATCTATATGATGTAAGCAGAGCCAAGAAAACAAAGCATGCAATAACAATATCAATTGTAAAGTATTGTACATCAAATAATTGAACCTATTCCTCCATAGAGGTAGAGGATAGGTCCACAATGATCATACATTCATACATACATTGTATATATATATATATATATATATATATATATATATATATATATATATATATATATATATATATATATATATATATATATATATATATATATATATATATATATATATATATATATATATATATATATATATATATACATATTTAGAACTTTTAAATTTATTGATCAGTTTTGCTTGGATAGCAGTCATTTCTTCTTTGGCCAAAAACCCAGAAGGTCTCCCCTCCAAAATTCATTCATTCATTTAATTAGTTAGAATTTTTTGGACTAGGTGAAAGAGGAGATTCTTTGCCTCAATTGCCATCTAGCCTTAATCATTGAATGAGTATGGCCACAAACCGAGTCCTTTTGAAGATCTTAGCTCAAAAAAAGACAAGATCTCCAATTTCATCCAGGCCCATCTCCAATCATCCTGATCTATATCTTACAACTAGACAAAATGTCTCTGAGGGGAAAGTGAAGCAGGTCTTCTTGAACAGCACTGCCTCACTTTAATCCAATTCACAGCCATATCATGGCATCACCTCCCTGATGTTATGGTCCTTTTCCAGGAGAAAGGGAAAAACAACAACATTTTCTAATACTATTGGTCCTATAAGAAAATTCTCTGGAATAGTTGTAAGTTAGGTGCATGGAATACTAGGATAATATGAAAATACAAAAAAATATATTATATATATATATATATATATATATATATATATATTAAAAAAAAAAAAAAGAAAAGAAAAAATGCTGTTCAAAGATTCAATGATGGCATAATAGGACTGAATTTTCCCTGCTCATTATATCCTTTATTTTACAAAAAAATGAAATTACCATTTAAAATAATAAGGAAAGTTATTTAGTATTAGATTCTACAATAATGCAAAGTACTTTAAAATTCTAAGGAAACTTATAGATATGTAATTATACCACCATCAGCACCACCCTCCTTTTCAAATGCATATACATACACATATACACACACACACACACATACCTCCTTTACTGTATATTCTTAATAAGATCTATCTTTTAAAACCTTTATACCAATCATAGGTTTCATATAAAACAACTCCAACATTTCATCAATACTTACAATGACAAATTTGCCTCTGTATTTTAGAATCTCTATTTTTCTGGTTTATTCACCGTATTTTGTGTATTGCTGAACAGATATCTGGAACCTGATAGTTTTTATTACTGGGTCTTTTAAAAATTTTGTCTGTTGTGAATTTTATTTTGTAGGTATTCTTTATGGTAGCTAGCTTGCAAAACATAAATAAATATTTTTTTCTCTTTCCCTGGTCCTTTTCAGCTTTAAATTCTTTTGATTTGCTATTCATACAAATATGTATATATATATATATATATATATATATATATATATATATATATATATATATATATATATATATATATATATATATATATACATATATATGCATATACATATAGCATATACATATATATGCATATACATATAGCTTCAAATTTGTAAATTTTTTATTTATGGTATGAGAAGCATATTTAATGAATATATTCATACACATACATATGTATTACAGCCTTGACCAGGAGTCTGACATTATAAGACTTTAATCCATGGTCTGTTTAATTCTAAAACACCATAATCTTAAACAGCTGTATAATCTCAAAATATTATTTTCTCTTTCTAAGTCCTTTGGGCTATATTACTATGTAGAAGGTTGAAACTCCAAAAAAGGTATGCTTGAATCACACAAGCAAGCACTTAAGGCTAATTATCTATTTAATGTGAGACAATGGCTCTATTAGCATATATTTGGATATATGGCTCTTCTCACCATTGGTGTTTGCTGAATGTTTGATGGTGAGATAATCATAGACAAGGATTGGAGGGTGGAGGGAGAGAGGCCAGAGACACTAGGCAGCAGAATGAAGCAGAAAGAGATTGTTGACTCTGGATTCCAGAATCCAAGATTTTGCTTGTCTGCCTCCTTCACTTCTTCCCCTAAAGACCAAGGACTTTAATT
Source organism: Sminthopsis crassicaudata (assembly GCF_048593235.1). Taxonomy (NCBI): domain Eukaryota; kingdom Metazoa; phylum Chordata; class Mammalia; order Dasyuromorphia; family Dasyuridae; genus Sminthopsis; species Sminthopsis crassicaudata. The sequence goes on from NC_133617.1 coordinate 201,342,661, forward strand.
TATCCTGACTCTGGCTGATCCAGAGGCCCTCCAGTGAACTAGCCCATACTTTACAATACTACTTATACCCTTAAAATCTTTACTTTCTTGCCAAAAGTTTTACCATCCTTACCAAGTGAGAAAGGTCTCTAGTTATGTCTCTAATGATCTATCTTTCTTCAAAATTAGATACATTTCTTCACAATCGAGTCAGCTTATACCCTTAACTCTATGTAGTGGTTCATAGTAATCTGCCAGAGTTCTCTCACTGGGTGTAGCTGATTCAATTCATTACTGCTCTATTGGAACTGATTTGGTGCATGTCATTGTTGAAGAGGGCCAGGTCCATCAGAATTGATCATAATATAATATTGTTGTTGAACTATATAGTGATCTCCTGGTCCTACTCATTTCACTCAGCATCAGTTTATTTACCCACAACTTATTCAGCCATTCTCCAATTGATGAGCATCCACTCAATTTCCAGTTTCTGGCCACTACAAAGAGGGCTGCCACAAATATTCTCACACACATTCCCTTCTTTAAAATCTTCTTTAAAATCTCTTTGGGATATAAGCCCAGTAGTAACACTCCTGGATCAAAGGCTATACACAGTTTAACAACTTTTTGGGCATAGTTCCAAATTGCTCTCCAGAATGGCTGGATGTATTCACAATTCCAACAACAATGTGTCAGTGTCCCTGTTTTCCCACATCCCCTCCAACATTCCACATTATCTTTCCCTGTCATTCTAGCCAATCTGACAGGTGTATAGTGGTATCTCAGAGTTGTCTTAGTTTGTATTTCTCTGATTAATAATTGTAGTGTTCTGTTTTGTGGGAAGCTTCTGTAGGCAGCCTTCCTTTCAGTTCAGTTCCAATAATCACCTCAAATGTAAACAGGAATTAAAATCCAGATCCTGTACTGTGTCCTTCAAATATTGTCTCTTTCAAAATCTTATCTCCTTCACTTGGGGCTCTGTAGTTTTCTGGAGAGCTCTTGCTGATAGTCCTTTGTCTCTTCCAGCTTCAGCCTCTAGCTGCCTCTGAATCCAAAGCCTCCAGCCAGCACAAAGTTTGAAAATGGAATGAATCAGACTCTGCCTCCAAGAGTGTGGGATTGTGGGTACTCCCTGGCTAGTGGGAGCTCCTTAACAGTATGCTCTCTTAAAGGTGTGAATCTCATGGAATTCTAGTAAGTACATTACTAAACTGGAGAATCGTTAAGTACCATGCTAAATTAAATAATTATATCCATTCCAATGACTTAGCACCTTTTAAGAATCTTAACAAATAATAACTTGGAGCATCTTTTCATATGGCTAGAAATAATTTCAATTTCTTCATCTGAGAATTGTCTGTTCATACCCTTTGACCATTTATCAATTGGAGAATGGCTTGATTTCTTATAAATTAGAGTCAATTCTCTACATATTTTGGAAATGAGGCCTTTATCAGAACCTTTGACTGTGAAAATGTTTTCCCAATTTATTGCTTCCCTTCTAATCTTGTCTACATTAGTTTTGTTTGTACAAAAACTATTCAATTTGATATAATCAAAATTTTCTATTTTGTGATCAATAATGATCTCTAGTTCTTGTTTGGTCATAAATTCCTTCTTATTCCACAGGTCTGAGAGGTAAACTATCCTATGCTCCTCTAATTTATTTATAATCTCATTCTTTATGCCTGGGTCATGAACCCATTTTGACTTTATCTTGATGTACAGTGTTAAGTGTGGGCCAATGCCTAGTTTCTGCCATACTAATTTCAATTTTTTTCCAGCAATTTTTGTCAAACATTGAGTTCTTATGCCAAAAGCTGGGGTTTTGGGGTTTGCCAAACACTAGATTATTAACATTATTGGCTGTTTTGTCCTTTGAACCTAGCATATTCCACTGGTCAACTAGTGTAAACCGCTGCTTTATAATACAATTTTAAATCTGGTACAGCTAAGCCACCTTCATTTGATTTTTTTTTTCATTAATTTCCTTGAAGTTCTTGACCTTTTCTTTTTTCCATATGAACTTTGTTGTTATTTTTTCTAGGTCATTAAAATATATTTTTTGGGAGTCTGATTGGTATAGCACTAAATAAATAGATTAGTTTAGGTTGTATTATCATCTTTATTATATTTGCTTGCCCTATCCAAGAGCATTTAATATTTTTCCAATTGGTTAGCTCTGACTTTATTTGTGTGGAAAGTGCTTTGTAGTTTTGTTCATATAGTTTCTGATTTTCCCTTTTCATATAGTTTCTGCATATAGAGTCCTAAATATTTTATACTATCTGTAGTTATTTTAAATGGAATTTCTCTTTGTAACTCTTACTGTTGGATTCTGTTAGTGATAAATAAGAATACGGATAACATATGTGGGTTTATTTTATATCCTGCGATACCTAATTCTTTTTCATTACCCTTTCCTCCCATAAAGCCAAGACTATATGACCTCCTTCTCACTTGCATCCTATAATATCTGGAAATGTATGTTGTAGTTATCATTCAAATTATTATATAATGAAATAAGGAGTTTTTGGAAGAATATGAATCAAGAAACATGTTTTAAGTAATATTTATTATTAATACTATACAACATTAGAGGTAGAAGATTTAGGAGCATTTCATCAATGTTTTCAAATAGGTGAAGGGCAATCATGTGAATGAGACTAGATAGAAATAATTAAATTTGGTAGAAAGTATGAATGCTTTGTTGTATTACTATTCAAAGGAAATAATAGATTATCACTAGATGTTCTTGACAATTATTAAGAATTTTGTAGAGGAGATTTTTGTGTGCATGTGATGTTTAGGCTAGCTCTCTGGAAGGCCTCAGGATCAATCAGAGTCTGGTCAAAGTCCTTGGTCTTTAGGAGGAGAATTGAAGGAGGCAGATAAGCTGCCCTCTACATTTGGATATTACAAGAACCAGGTAAACTAGATAACCTCTTTTTAACATCTGATATTCTTTGACTTAATGTAGTAACCATATTTAAAACATGAGTAAAATGAAGCATAGAGAAATTAATTAATTTGCCCCAGGTCACACAGTTAAGTGGAAGTACTTATACACATAAGTAAAATCTTTGCCTACTAATTAAATTTATAGGAAATAAATTAAAATTATAAGAAAAATGAATTGTAACTTTATCATATAAATTAATATTAATTTAATTATTTGTTTTATATCAGGCATTAAATATTTAAATATTAAAATTCAATAAAATAAAGTTCAATATTATTGATATTAATTATATTTAGGGATATTTGTAAGGATGAGGAATAAGCCAAAAAAGTGGATCTAATATGTTAATAGTAATATTTATAGATGAATAGACAAGTGCCTATTGTTTATGGAGTTCATCGGCCTTAGTCTGCAAATTGAAAACAGAAATGAGTCTTCTTGCTTATAGTCTGTAAGGCAATGAACAATTGTCCATTACAGCAATCACTACTTAATTTGCCAGTTGATAGAAATGTAAAGAAAAAAAAAACACAGGTAATTTTCCTTTAAAAAAGTATTAATTTAAATAATTATTTTTATATTATTTCATGAATAAAGACATGACAAGGGAAATATTTTAGCAATAAGTTACAAAGATCCTCAATTGATTTATAATTTTCCATTTTGTTGGTTCTGAATAAAGGTAAAATTTTCAAATTAACACCACTTGACCTTCCCCCAGAAAAATTAGAACTTAGCTATATTTTTATTTCTCAAGGCATCATCTTTTTTATCTGCTTCCTCCTTTGTAGTCTCCTTTCTACTTCTCTCTTCTTTCCCCATAGACCAATTTCTTGATTTCCTTTTCCCCTTTCTTCCTATTCACCTATTCCCCCCCACCTCATTTATCCCCTCCCTTTGATTCTTTTAATTTTCTCATCTCTCCAGTTCTTTCTAATCTTGTTTCATTATCTCTTGTGAATTATATGGTTAGATAATGAGGAAAGTACTTAACCATCTTTCTTGGCTACACCTATATACTCTTTCAAGCGCTTCTACTGCATTTTTGTTGTGTGGATTATTAGCTACAGGTGGTCAATGAAGCAGGCACAGGTCTTGCAGAGGGATTGATGGACAAACTTCTTGAAAGTTGTTAATCTGCCTTTTGTTTTGAACTCATAATCACACTGACACATATGAAATATATAAACATATAAGGATATATTCACATACACATATACAAATGTATATCCATATACACTTTATATTTATATATATATATGCATTATATATGATATAGTTATATATTGCAGTTATATAGTGCAGAAGATTACAAAACAGAAACAAGAAGCTGAAAAATTCCTCTTTCAGATTTTAGTATTTCCAGTTTATCATCTTTCAGAGATGGGATATTTGCACTTTTCACCTTCTATTTAGAAAGCCAAAGCTTTAATTTGTTAAAATAGAATGTTTCCATTCTGTCATTACTGCAATTAGCTACAATATATTATAGTTTATGATGCTTGTAGTTCTCAGAAAATAGAAGGCAGGCAAAATACAAGAGACATTTGAATATAAACTTTAGGCCCAATTAAATTTCATCATGCTTCTAATGAAAGTGATTATCTTTTTGCACAGCTTTTGTTTCATTATTTCCTTTTTAAAGGGAGTCTCTGAAGCTTGGAAATTTCTACTGCGGGACAGCACAAAAAATTAACAGAATTAATGAATAAAAAGAATTAAAAATCTGATAAAGCATATTTTACTTATATTTCCTTCTGAATATTGATGGATGTAATAGAACCATTTAAAATTTAAAAACAATTACTGCCTTTTGACTTTAATTTTAAAATTAAAAATTTTATATATGCATTGTTTTATGCATGTGAAAACTGGACAATTTACCAGAGTCATGCCAAGAAACTGATCTCTTTTTTTTAATTTTCTTAAGAAGATTCAGAAGATCACCTAGAAGTATAAAAACTAACAGATACTGAAATTCTTTCTTAAAAAAAAAACAAAAAAAAAAACTGCCAAGCATTCAAACTCTACTGCAGAGACTAAAACTCCATTGGGCTGGCCACATTGTTGTAAGTTAAATTGTTCACTTCACTAAAAGAATATTTCATGAATAACTCACATGGAAAGAGTTCACAAGGTGGTAAGAAAAGGCAATAAAGGGACATTTTAAAGGTCTCTTTTAAGAACTTTAGTATGGGAGACAATGGCACAGGATTGCCCAATATGGTTTTGTCCTCAGCAGACAAAGTGGTGTACTCTATGGGCAAAGCAGAATTGTATTAGCTCAGAAGAAATGTAAAAAGAGCAAAGTTAAAGAGTGAACCCCAATTGTTCTTAAAGACTATTTGTCTGGCAAATAATTCTGAGTTCTTAGTGGTCTGATCACCTACATTTAGATTCACTCAAAACGGATATAGTATTCCTCATTGGTTTTCTGGAGGTCTTGGGAGCAGCCTTCATTTCAGTTGAATGATTACCACAAGAATAGCCAGGTGTTAAAGTCCAAATTCTTTATTGTCTCCTTGCCAGGGACTGGGCTTTCTCCAGAGCTTTTCAGACTGGCCTTGGTTTCATTGTGGAAGTACAGGAGATCAGCCACCACAGCATGTGAGATGAAGTGAATGAATCTGGTTCTGAGTCTGTCACAGTTTATATACTCTATTTTAATTACATTATCATGTGTGAATCTTGTAGAACTATATTAAGTACTAAGTACATGTACTGTACTAGAGAACTATTAATCACCATACTAAACTAGATAACCATTGTCCTATCAATTCCACTGATTAACACCTTGTAAGAATCCTTGTTTCCAGAACAAGACTTCTGGCCCATAACAAACAGAGTTATATCATTTTGGTGGTCTTTGAGAATGAAGGACAGCAACTACCAATTCTGTAGTAGAATCACAAGTGAGACATTTATAGTTCTCGGTACTGTGATGAAAACAATATTTATTTTATTTAGGATGGAGTGTTTTTGTTTGTTTTGTTAGTTTTTGGGGAAGAATGGAAAATATTCTCAGCATTTACTTGATTAGAGGGGCTCAGAGGTTAAAACAATGTAGAAGATCCATTTGTTCAATAATGAATAGAACCAGCTACACCCAGTGAAAGAACTCTGGGAAATGAGTGTAACCACTACATAGAATTTCCAATACTTTTGTTTTTGTCCCTTTGCATTTTTTATTTCCTTCTCATGTTAATTTTACATTATTTCAAAATCTGATTCTTCTTGTGAAACAAAATAACTGTATGGATGCGTACACACATATTATATTTACATATTTAACATATATTGGTCTACCTGCCATATGGGGGAGGGGATGAGGGAAGAAGGGGAAAAACTGGAACAAAAGGTTTTGCAAGGGTCAATGCTGAAAAATTACCCATGCATATAGCTTCTAAATAAAAAATCTATAATAATAAAAAAATGTAGTATTTGAAAGTTTTTTTTTTTTTTAACATTCTAAATCCCACTGATCTGATCTTAGCTAAACTTGAATAAGAATAAATGGAAATAAAACAATCTCTCTTGACCAGATTAGGTCTCATACCAAAGTAAAATATATTGTATAGGAATTTATATTTTATTTAGTGTTTTCTAAAATAGTCATCTAGCTAGAAGAGCAAGATTATTTAAAGACTGTTATTCATTTTTTATTAATTATAAATTTTGACAGTATATATGCATGAGTAATTTTTTATAACATTATAACTTGTATTCATTTTTCCATATTATCCCATCCTTCCCTCTACTCCCACCCCTAGATGACAGGCAATGCCATACATTTTACCTGTGTTACAATATAACCTAGATACAATATATGTGTGTAAATCCCATTTTCTTGTTATACCTTAAGTATTAGATTCCGAAGGTGTAAGTAACCTAGGTAGATAGACAGTAGTGCTAACAATTTACATTTACTTCCCAGTGTTTCTTCTCTGGGTGTAGTTGTTTCTGTCCATAATTGATCAACTGGAAGTGAGTCGGATCTTCTTTATGTTGAAGATATCCACTTCCATCATGTTATTCATCCTTTTAAAGCTTGAAATAAATGTCTGATACATATAAGTTCAAATTTGTAAAACTAATTGAATTTTGGATGGTATAGGTAAAACTCTTTGAAGTTTATCAATATAAAATAGACATTATAATTTTAAAATATATGCAATGTGCCCAGGTAATTTCATATCCTACACATACTTATGAGGGTTAAACAGGAATTTGTATAATTACAAAACTCACTTGTTATGACTAATTTAAAGTTTACCTAATGCTAGAAGAATGAAAAAAAGTTATAAGGTACTGACAGAATTAATATATTTTGGCATATTAAAGTCAGTTATTAATATTGAAAATAGAACATAATGAATGGACATAAATATTTATGTTAAACATTAATAAAACATATTTAATCACAAATTAATTATCAATGGCAGAAACTAGGCATGGACCCACATTTAACACAACATACCAAGATAAGATCAAAATGGGTCCAAGATTTGGGCATAAAGAATGAAATCATAAATAAATTGGAGGAACATGGGATGGTTTACCTTTTGGACTTGTGGAGGAGAAAGGAGTTTGTGTCCAAGGGGGAACTAGAGACCATTATTGATCACAAAATAGAAAAATTTGATTACACCAAATTAAAAAGTTTCTGCACAAACAAAACTAATGCAAACAAGATTAGAAGGGAAGTAACAAATTGGGAAAACATTTTTTACAGTTAAAGGTTCTGATAAAGGCCTCATCTCCAAAATATACAGAGAATTGACTTTAATTTATAAGAAATCAAGCCATTCTCCAATTGATAAATGGTCAAAGGATATGAACAGACAATTTTCAGATGATGAAATTAAAACTATTTCCACTCATATGAAAGAGTGTTCCAAATCACTATTGATCAGAGAAATGCAAATTAAGACAACTCTGAGATATCATTACATACCTGTCAGATTGGCTAAGATGACAGGAATAAATAACGATGAATGTTGGAGGGGCTGTGGGAAAACTGGGACACTGATGCATTGTTGGTGGAGTTGTGAAAGAATCCAACCATTCTGGAGAGCAATTTGGAATCATGCCCAAAAAGTTATCAAAATGTGCATATCCTTTGAGACAGCAGTGCTACTACTGGGCTTATACCCCAAGGAAATACAAAAGAAGGGAAAGGGACCTGTATGTGCAAAAATGTTTGTGGCAGCCCTTTTCATAGTGGCTAGAAACTGGAAAATGAATGGATGTCCATCAATTGGAGAATGGTTGGGTAAATTATGGTATATGAAGGTTATGGAATATTATTTTTCTGTAAGAAATGACCAACAGGAGGAATACAGAGAGGCTTGGAGAGACTTACATCAACTGATGCTGAGTGAAATGAGCAGAAGTAGGAGGTCATTATACACTTCAACAATGATACTGTATGAGGATATATTCTGATGGAAGTGGATATCTTCAACATAGAGAAGAGCTAATCGAATTCCAATTGATCAATGACGGATAGAATCAGCTACATTCAGAAAAGGAACACTGGGAAATGAGTGTAAGCTGTGAGCATTGTTGTTTTTTTTTTTTGTTGTTTTGTTTTGTTTTGTTTTGTTTTGTTTTTCTTCCCAGATTATTTTTACCTTCTGAATACAGTCCTTCCTTTGCAACAACAACAACAACAAAATTCAGTTCTGCACACACACACACACACACACACACACACACACACACACACACACACACACATATATATATATAGGATATACTATAGGATATACTATAAGATATTTAATATGTATGGGAATGCCTGCCATCTAGGGGAGGGGGTGGAGGGAAGGAGGGGAAAATTTCAGAACAGAAGGGAGTACAAGGGATAATGTTGTAAAAAAAAAAATTACCTATGCATATGTACTGTCAAAGAAAATGTTATAATTATAAAAATAAATAAATAAATAAATAAATAAATAAATAAATAAATAAATAAATGAATGAATAAATGAAATAAAATAAAATGCAGTATTTAAACCCTAGGAGAAATTCTACTCATTTTCACAAAGGTCCCTTGTGTGGCTACAGATAGTGATTTCATTTTTGATGATATTTAGTTCTTCATTTGGTCCAGGGGCTGGCAATATGATGAGTGGGTTCCATCTCCAATTTGTTCTGGGATTTATTTGATCACTGATCAGTGCCAAAAACCAGAGCTTCTCACAAGGTTCGAATGGGAGTATCTTCCTGAGCACTGACCATCTAGACGGCCCTATCTCTGACCTACCAACCGCTGCCTGCTATCCACAGAAAAACACTCTGCTGTGATGAAATTTCTGTTTATCGTTTGTCAAGGTACCTGACCTTTCTGTTTGTAATTTATATTTGACATGAATTAAACCAGTGTACACCATTACCAAATAAATAAAATGTGGTGTTTAAAATAAAAAAAAAATTAATTATTAACATACAGGGAATAAAAATATACACACACATATCTATATATAACTTTTTTTTTACTATTACAGAAAAATGATTCAATGACTAACTACCTACATGACAATATTCTGATCAATAACTATGTTTTTTATGAGAATGACTTAAATGTACATGGTAGATATTTTTACTGAGGTTATTAGAAGTGACTAAGCAGCCATTAGCAAATTACTTTCCACAGTAGACTACGCTTTTAAGCAGAAGAGGGAACAAGTGAAAAATCTGAATTCTACAAGATCTTAATTATGATTTGTTGATCATTTTGTAGAACAAAATCACAGATAACAGATTTTTCTATAACTATGTGTATGTTGTAAAAATTTTGTTGAAATAATGAAAACATATAGAAAGTCCTGTTACAATCAGGCCATTCTGAGGAACAATATCAAGATTAGCAAAACGAGGATAATTATACTTTCCAACTTTGTTCCCCCTTGATACATGTAAGTGCACCAGTATATTGTACAAGTGAAAAAGGGATGAATTGGTGAATAGGATATGATATACTGTTTTCAGTTAACATTGTATTAACTCCATTGAAGTCCAGAATCCTATAGAACCTTCTAAAGGAGATCAATCTCAAAGTAGTTTAACATAATTGTCTATGGAAGAAAAAATAAGAACTGGATGAAGAATTCCTGTTGTCTATACTAAAGATGCTGCGGAGATACTCTAGACTGTCCTCACCAGAGTAACAAAATAAATAGGTAAAAACATGGATAATGTTAATATATGCCTTCCAAAGTCAATATTCCTCCCACAGAGATCCTAATGTATAATTTAATTGTCCTTTTTCTATTTGAATTTGACACCCCTGTTCTATACCAGGGATTCTTAACCTTTTTCTACTCTTAGCCTCTTTTTGCCCCAGAAATTTTAATGTGACCAAGGATATATAAGTAAATAAAATAGTTATGCAAATCCAACATAATAAATAATAAATCATAAATCATAATAATAAATCACAATAATAATAAATCATAAAGAAATTTATTTTAAAATAATACTTTATTATGAATATAATTTTACTATTAAAAAGAAAAGCAAGTTTGCATACTAAGGAGATGGATGTACTTGTTTATTTTTACATGAAGAATTAATATTTGGTGAATTGTTTGATAGCTTTTAATGGTGCCAAATTTTTGTGACCCCCACATTCAGTTATGCAACCCCATATGAGGTTGCAACTCACCATTTAATCTATATCATAATAATGAAGATAATTAGACTTCTGAACTTTCTCTCGTCCTTCAATTTTTTCCCTTCTTCCATCTCCTCTTCCTTTCCCCTCTCCTTCCCTTTCTCCTTCTCTTACTTCCTCCTTTTTCTCTTCCCCTCAGACCTTAATGAATTTAGGCTGAGGCTCTCCCAAAAGACAAACATAAAGTGTATCATGGTTGTGATTAGATTGCCATCCATTACAACTGAGAATTGTAAATAATATAAAATTTGATATAAAGTGAATGAAATGAAAATGGATTTATCATAATATGAGAGAAAATGATAATATTTGCATATTCATACAGTACTTCATGGTGCTCATGTGCTACATAAATGACATCTCAATAAAAAGAGAACTTGAGAAAAGTCACTATCATGTTGATTAGAATCTTTGCTGTGTATTTATGAGAGGACATGAACATGGACTAGGAAGGCATATATTAATCACATATCTTACTGGAAAGAATATATAGCTAAATTAGATGAGAAATCCACTAAATTATTTTTAAAGTAGTTATGAAAGGTTTTTTTTTTTTTTTTTTTTTTTTTTTTTGTTTTGTTTTTTAGGCTGGGGTTAAGTGACTTGCCCAGGGTCACACAGCTAGGAAGTGTTAAGTGTCTGAGACCAGATTTGTACTCGTGTCCTCCTGAATTCAAGGCTGGTCCTCTATCCACTGTGCCACGTAGCTGCCCTGAAAGTTATTTAATATAAAATATAGAGGGATACAATTTCAAATTAGCAGTTGCTACTTAAGCAGACTAAAAGGGAAGATTCTCTGGCAAATCAACATTAAATTATGCACTGAATCTCAAAGAATGATAGATGTAGTTACTTGCTTCTACTGGTATCCCAGAGAGGGAAAAAAATACTAACAGCAGATTCCCCAAGATAAGATTTCCCTTCAAAAGGGAACTCCATGAGAGCCCATGACAGACTCAATGCAAAGTTCCAACAAGCTTTTCCAGGTTCTTGAGAAAATGACAAAACTACAGGGCAAAGGAAAGAAGCCAAAAGGCTAACCTATACTGGAAGAGGGCTTAACAATGATGAGCTCTAACAAGTCATGATGAGATACAAAAAGTTACAAAGTTGGGGAGTGTTCCAGAATAAATTCTCAAGCCCAAGACATTTCCAGGTCAAGGGGCAAAACTTCATTATAATGCCATAAATACAGGCAATGATTTTTAATGAACTTGCAATTAACATGGGTGAAGGTGGTATCTTTTATGGGAAAGGACCTAAAATAAATTATGTGAACTTCACTAATTGCATAGTTCAGTTCAGTTGTAGAGGGCTGAAACTCTGAATCAGACAAGAGAGCACTTAAGGCTACCTATTTTGATGTGGAGATGGCTCTCTTCATCATTGGTGCTTGCTGAATATTTGGTAGTAAGATGATGGTAGGCAAGAATTAGAGAATGCAGGGGGAGAAGTGAGAGTCACTTGGTGGCAGGATGAGGAGGAGAGAGGCTGGAGTTCCAGACTCCAGAATCCAGGATACATCTTCAGCAAGCCATGTGGCAGTTTGCCTGCCTCCTTCATTTCTCCCCCTAAAGACCAAGGACTTTGATTTATCCTGAATCTGACTGACCCTGACGCCCTCCAGGGAGCCCGTACTTTATATTCAGTAAATCAGCTGGTGGTCATGGCTATCTTGTTTATATAAAGTTTATATAAAACTATCTTGGGAATTGATATCTCCAGATTATATAAACTTACTGTTGTCATTAGTACAGGACAGTCCTGTCTGTGCAAGATAATGTCAGCATAAGATAATTCTATATGATTATTCCACTCCTCATTGGGGTCCACTCAGTTAGTGGGTAGCTACTGGGGTCCACTTATCCCATCATATACTAAGGATAATTAACATAGGTTGATTTAGGTATTCTGTTCTGGGATCATTTCCTCACCCCTACCTGGAATTTTCTTTTCTCCTTTTTTTTTTTTTCCTCTCCTACTTTTTTTTAATCAATTCCTTCTACCATCTTGTCTCTTCTCTATTTTCTTTTTTTTATCTTTTCTCCATTTTTCCCTTCTTTCTATATGATTTGTTTTAAATTTGGTATAAGCTGGATGGTTTCAACTTCTATCTTTATGGAGATGACATCCAAATGTATTTATTGTAACCTACTTTTAAATATCTCTGCCTAGATATTACATAAGAATCTCAAAGTTAATCTCTTCAAAATGACATTCATTATCTCTCTTCCAAACACTCTTCTTTTCCAAACTACCTTTTTTGGTTCAGGTATACTACCATTTGTCTGCTACTCATGTGCAATTTTAGAACCATCATTGATTATTTCCTTGGCTTCTACCCCCATTGACCCATCTCCTGAAATATTTTATTATTTCTATGTCCATAATATCTCGTGAATATTCTCCTTCTCTCCACTGGGGGGGGGGAGCCTTCTACTGGAGTTTAGGACTTTATTGCCTCTTGTAAAGGCAAAAACTAATATAAACTTGCAATTAGTTGTCTTTCCTCTAGTTCCTCTCATATTTCATCCTCCAAACAGGTCCCTAATAAATATTTTAAAATTCAAATTTAACCTTGTAAAAATTCCCACCCCTAAAAAGAGGAGAGAAAGAGAGAGAGAGAGAGAGAGAGAGAGAGAGAGAGAGAGAAAGAAAGAAAAAAAGAGAAAGAAAGGAAGAAAGAAAGAAAGAAAGGAAGGAAGAAAGAAAGAAAGAAAGGAAGAAAGAAAGAAAGAAAGAAAGAAGAAAGAAAGAAAGAAAGAAAGAAAGAAAGAAAGAAAGAAAGAAAGAAAGAAAGAAAGAAAGAAAGAAAGAAAGAAAGAAAGAAAGAAAGAAAGAAAGAAAGAAAGAAAGAAAGAAAGAAAAAATGAGAAAGAGAGAGAAAGAGGAAAGGAAGGAGAGAACTTTATAGATCCTTTAGAATACAATTCAAAATCCCTTCAAGACAGCATAAATACCTTCCCTTTCCTCACTTCCTTCTCCTGCTGAGCTTCTTCTTTATTTGAAATTATTTTATAACTTCAGTGCATTTTTTTTTCTATTTCCCTATCTGCATACATGTTGTTTCCACCTAGCAGAAGTAAGTTTCTTGAATGCAGGAATTATTTCCATTTTCACCTTAATTATTTTCAGTGTCTAGTACAGTGTACAAAGAAGGCATTTAATAAATGCTCATTGGAATACATTTATTCAGACAATAGGTTATATGGTACTCTGGAGCTTTTCCTCAAAGCAAGGCAAGTCAATCAATAAATATTAATTACATGTGGACTAATGAGCAGCCAGAGACATAATGGATTGGGTTCCAAGCCTGTAATCAGCAAGACCTGAATTCAAATGTGTTCTCAGATGCTTACTCTCTGATGGACTTAGGAATATCATTTAACCTAGTTTGCCTCACTTTCCTCATCTGTAAAAATGAACTGAAGAAAGAAATGGCAAAATGTTCCATATCTTTGCCAGGAAAACTCCAAATAGGATCACAGAGTTGGACATGACTGGAAACAATGCAAACAAAAAAAAAATGTTATAGTTATGTGCTAATTGCTGAAAACAAGAATAAACTCAAAAGGTAATTCGTGTTCTCAAGAAACTCAAATCTCAAGGGAAATGCTATACATAAAAGATGAAAAATGGGTGGGGTAGAGCCTGTGGAAATCCAGAGTTCAGCTGGGTGGGAAATAAAGAGGTTGTTAACCTAGGACTTCTCCTTAAATGGAAGATCTGGGGAGGAGCTTAGTACTTTCCACCCTATACTCTCCCAAACCCAAACAATTGTTCTAAAGTCAAGCATATGGATTAGGTGTAAATGCAAAATTAAAATGTTTTTGACCAAAAAGAAGATATGGGAGGATAAAAGTGAATTGCTAGGAAGTACAGCTAGATGGGGAAAGGAAGGTAATACAATCCTTTCCCAAAACCTTGTAGACCACCAAAAAGAAGAAGAAGAAGAAGAAGAAGAAGAAGAAGAAGAAGAAGAAGAAGAAGAAGAAGAAGAAGAAGAAGAAGAAGACGAAGAAGAAGAAGAAGAAGAAGAAGAAGAAGAAGAAGAAGAAGAAGAAGAAGAAGAAGAAGAAGAAGAAGAAGAAGAAGAAGAAGAAGAAGAAGAAGAAGAAGAAGCACTTTTAGATAAAAGCATTTAATTGACTGCTCCCTATTCTTCCCTGGAGTACATTTAATTCTTTTTTTATTATTAATTTTATAATTATAACATTTCTTTTGACAGTACATATGCATAGTTAATTTTTTTTTTACAACATTATCCCTTGTACTCCCTTCTGTTCCAAGTTTTTCCCCTCCTTCCCTCCACCCACTACCCTAGATGGCAGGCATTCCCACACATATTAAATATCTTATAGTATATCCTAGGTACAATACATATATATATATATATACATGTATACACACACACACACACACACACACACACACACACACACACACATATATATATATATATATATATATATATATATATATATATATATATATATGCAGAACTGAATTTTGTTGTTGTTGCAAAGAAAGAATTGTATTCGGAAGGTAAAAATAATCTGGGAAGAGAAACAAACAAACAAAAAAAATGCTCACAGTTTACACTTATTTCCCAGTGTTCCTTTTTCTGGATGTAGCTGATTCGGTCCATAATTGATCAATTGGAATTGGATTAGCTCTTCTCTATGTTGAAGATTTCCACTTCCATCAGAATACATCCTCATACAGTATCATTGTTGAAGTGTATAATGATCAGTACATTTAATTCTAACTAAAGTGAAATTAAAGAAAGACAGGGTAAGGGACTTGATAGCTATGTGTCTATCACTGTATTCTGTTCATTCCTGATAAGCAGGGAATATGATTGAGAGGTACATAAGATTTTTTAAAAGGACAGCTTTCTGGATCCACATAAAATTGATACTTTATTTCAGTTGTTGAGAATTCCCAGATCTTTTATATTTAACAAATAAATGTGTTTACATTTCAAATCTGAATTTAATGATTTAGGTGATCATAAGGACAAATATGTAGCACAGTGTCTACAGTTAGAAATATCTAAGGATTAAAATGATATCATGTTGGAATCAAGGTTCCACTGTGACTGATCAGACCAATATGTGTTCTGAAAGTGCTACCACATTTCAGGCACAAATAAACCATATAAATATTTAAATTTGTATATCTCATGTTTCTTTTTAGCTACTACAATTTTGCTTTGCTTATATTGCACTTTGATTAGGACGTATCATGCTGAATGGCCCTGTATCAGCATTTTCCATGTCTCATAATCCAATCCAGAGTTCTGCCAAGAAACCTTGAAACTGTCCTTGTATTGCTTCTTTTGGTTTCTATTTAACCAGATGCCTTCGTGTATTTGGGAGACTCTGAAGGTAAGTATGCCTGTGAAACCTGGGCATTATACGAATAACATGCCAATGTCATGGAATTGCTTCCATTTGAATTGTTTTAGGAAGATTCTGAAGATCATCTGGCAAGATGATATACTGGACAGTGAAGTCCTTCCTTGTTGGTAATGCCTTTGTTTGTCAAAAACACTATTTTAAGAGAACTCACACTGAATCTATGTATCATTTCAGGGATCCAAATCAGGGCTTGGGATCCAGGAGAAAATAGAAATTGAGAACACCTGCAAATTTGATATTTCCCAAAATTTATTTGTTGTGAGTATCAAAGTATTAAAAATTCATGATCATGTTACTTTCATTTTGGGTAAAATTGTGGTGGAGGGGAGTAACAATTAAAGAAATAGGTTCCATAGCCAGCTGGTGTAGGGGGCAACAGAAACCATGGCAAAGCAAGACCAGTAGCACATACTAATTCTTGCTGCATATCCCAAATATGTCTCCTACTCAAAGATTCACCCTTTGTATCAAGGTAGAAAAATAAATTGAGTGACAGAGAGACACATACAGAGAGATATCCAGTTTGAGATGAGAGAAAGAGCCACAGAGCAGGGGAAAGAGAAACAGATAAAGAAAAAAGAAACTGTCAGTCAGCCAGAGAGAGACAGATATATAGGCAGAAACGGTACACACACATAGAACCAGAGAATCAGAAAGACAGTCAGAGACAGAGAGATAGAGACAGATACAGAGATAGAAAGAGAGATAGAGATGTAGGAAGCAGGCAAAAACCAATCCATCAGCCAAATCTGACTACATGAAATATCACACCCAACTATCTTCCTATTTCTGCAAAGAAGGGAGAAAGATACATTTTCCCTATTTATTTTTGGGTACTGTTTGATCATTATAATTATATAGAATTCAGTTTCTTAATAACATTTACTAAGTTTGTGCTGTGTGTAAGATATTGTACTAGTCACTTGCCATGGTCGAGCCATTTTGTATGCACATAGAAGCTTCTTGATTAGCTTTTGAAAGAATAATTTTTCATACAGTGTAGATATAAAAGTAAAAATAGGTTAACATTCTACATCCTTGCTGAGTTTAGTGTCTGCTTAAACATGTCCCATTTTAATTAGAACTAATATTTTACTTGTCTTTCTCCCTGCCCCAAACCTCTTTGGTGGACATAGGCGAACATCACAACAGACTGACAAACAGACAAATACATGCACTGTTCTATAATCATAACACTCTTCAGAGTTACCAATATGATGTAATTTATTAGTCATTTCCAGGGATAAATTAAAATTAAACGTGAATATATGATTATCTTATCATTAATGATGCAAACACAGATTTAATATTTGCAGGTCGTTTGAGAGGAGATGCCCAGTAATTAAAATAATGATTAGGTTTTCCTTGCTGTGAAGCTATTGCATAACCTGAGTGGGCATTAAGTATTTCCAGAATTTGTAGACACATATGAGGATCATCCTGTCACAGAGATGATAACAGATATTCTTGATTTATTAATAAGGGCTAGTGTGGGCCTTAGGGTCAAGGGAGCATTTATTTTTAAAAGGAAATTGTTCAGTATTGACACAGATTCACCACAGCTCTAACACAGGTGCTAGGCAGATTTCCCAAGATAATCACGGTGCTTTGAATGAACAAAGCTTCCACCATTGTTCTATTTGGAGTGATGGGTAGAGAGGGGAAGAACGGTCATTTGTGAACTTTGATTTTATCAATCACATGCAAAACACATAAATATCCAATCACATAGATTGACAATTAATAGTGCTTTGTTTTAATTAATAGTGCTCTTGTTTTGTTATGTCTTTTCTTTCAATAAAAATATTGCTTACTTATAGTTTTAAATAAGTCATTCTCTCCTTTGATCTGTTATTATCATGAGCAAATAAAATAGCAATATCAAACACTCATCTAAGAAGTATTTATTGGTATTCAATATATGCACCCTGATAAACACTGTACCAGAACTACAAAGAATGAAGCATTTTCCAGTTGAAAGAGTATAAGGAAACAGTTTAGAAGCATAGTCAAAAGGGCAATGAAACTGGAATAAGGGGAAAAAATTAATTCAACCTAGATCTCAGAAAGTGCCTGATTTTGGACAAGTCCTTTTGATTAAGTAAATCAAGTCATGCTAAGGTACAAGTCATGAAGATGAAAAATCATCTAGGAATAAAATACTAGGCTTAAACCATCTCCAGGTTTAGGGACAAAGTTTTAGTCTAATGTTTAGCAAGAAGGCAAAGTTCCTGATAAACTTGGAATGAACAAGAGGAGAGGTGGAACCTCTTATGGGAAAGAAACCAGAACAAGATGTGATAACTATACGAACTGTGTAAATCAGTAAATCAACTAATGTGGTTGTCCTAGTTATGCAAGATAGTTTAACTTCCAAATTGTATAAGGTAATAATGGTAGGATTTAGTATGAAAAATGCCATCAGCATCCAGAAAGGGAACTATAGAGACGGAATGTGGATAAAACATAGTACCTTTTTTTTCTTTTTTTTTTTTTTGACTATTAAAATTTTATTTTTTAAATGTTTAATTTTAATTTTATTTTTATTTTATTTATAATTTTGACAGTATATATGCATGAGTAATTTTTTATAACATTATCCCTTGTATTCATTTTTCCAGATTATCCCCTCCCTCCCTCTACTCCCTCCCCTAGATGACAGGCAATCCCATACATTTTACATGTGTTACAATAAAACCTAGATACAATATATGTGTTTAAATACCATTTTCTTGTTGCACATTAAGTATTAGATTCCGAAGGTATAAGGAAACTGGGTAGATAGACAGTAGTGCTAACATTTAAATTCACTTCCCAGTGTTCCTTCTCTGGGTGTAGTTGTTTCTGTCCATCATTGATCAGCTGGAAGTGAATTGGATCTTCTTTTTGTAGAAGATATCCACTTCCATCAGAATACATTTTCATACAACATTGAGTTGTACAGCGATCTTCTGTTTCTATTCATTTACATCAGCATCAGTTGATGTAAGTCTCTCCAAGCCTCTCTGTATTCCTCCTGCTGGTCATTTCTTACAGAGCAATAATATTCCAAAACTTCATATACCATAATTTACCCAACCATTCTCCAATTGATGAATATCCATTCATCTTCCAGTTTCTAGCCACTACGAAAAGAGCTGCCACAAACATTTTGGCACATACAGGTCCCTTTCCCTTCTTTAGTATTTTTTTGGGATATAAGCCCAATAGCAGCAATGCTGGATCAAAGGGTATGCACAGTTTGATAACTTTTTGGGCATAGTTCCAAATTGCTCTCCAGAATGGCTGGATTCTTTCACAAATCAACCAACAATGTATTAGTGTCCCAGTTTTCACACATCCCCTCCCACATTCATCATTATTTGTTCCTGTCATCTTAGCCAATCTGACAGGTTTGTACTGGTATCCCAGAGTTGTTTTAATTTGCATTTCTCTGATCAGTAGTGATTTGGAACACTCTTTCATATGAGTGTATATAATTTCAATTTCATCATCTGAGAATTATCTGTTCATATCCTTTGACCATTTATCAATTGGAGAATGGTTTGATTTCTTATAAATTAGGGTCAGTTCTCTATATATCTTGGAAATGAGACCTTTATCAGAACCTTTAACTGTAAATATATTTTCCCAGTTTGTTACTTCCCTTCTAATCTTGTTTGCATTAGTATTGTTTGTACAGAAACTTTTTAGTTTGATTTAATCAAAATCTTCTATTTTGTGATCAATAATAATCTCTAGTTCTCCTCTGGTCATAAAATCCTTCCTCCTCCACAGGTCTGAGAGGTAGACTATTCTCTGTTCCTCTCATCTATTTATGATCTCATTCTTTATGCCTAAATAATGGACTCATTTTGATCTTATCTTGGTATATGGTGCTAAGTGTGGATCCATATCTAATTTCTGCCATACTAATTTCCAGTTTTCCTAACAGTTTTTTCCAAATAATGAAATTTTATCCCTAATGTTGGTATCTTTGGGTTTGTCAAACACTAGATTGCTATAGGTGTACCCTTTTTTGTCCTTTGTACCTAATCTGTTCCACTGATCCACTGGTCTATTTCTTAGCCAATACCAAAGGGTTTTGGTGATGGCTGCTATATAATATAGCTTTAGATCAGGTACACCTAGACCACCTTCATCTGACTTTTTTTTCATTAGTTCCCTTGAAATTCTCGACCTTTTATTCTTCCATATGAATTTTGTTGTTACTTTTTCTAGGTCATTAAAATAGTTTCTTAGGAGTCTGATTAGCATAGCACTAAATAAATAAATTAATTTGGGGAGTATTGTCATCTTTATTATATTTTCTCGGCCTATCCAAGAGCACTGAATCTCTTTCCAATTATTTAAATCTGACTTTATTTTTGTGGCAAGTGTTTTAATTTTTCTCATATAATTCCTGACTATTCTTTGGTAGATGGATTCCCAAATACTTTATACTCTCAACATTTGTTTGGAATGGAATTTCTCTTTGTATCTCTTGCTGTTACATTTTGTTGGTGATATATAAGAATGCTGAGGATTTATGTGGATTTATTTTGTATCCTGCCACTTTGATAAAATTCTGAATTATTTCTAATAGCTTTTTAGCAGAGTCTTTGGGGTTCTCTAAGTATAGCATCATGTCATTTACAAAGAGTGATAGTTTGATTTCATCATTTCCTACTCTAATTCCTTGAATATCTTTCTCGGCTCATTGCCAAGGCTAGAGTTTCTAGTACTACATTGAATAGTAATGGTGACAGTGGGCAACCTTGTTTCACTCCTGATCTTACTGGGAAAGGTTGCAGTTTATTTTTATTGCATATTATGCTTACTGACGGTCTTAAATATATGCTCCTGATTATTCTAAGTAATGGTCCATTTATTCCTATACTCTCAAGAGTTTTTAGTAGGAATGGATGTTGGATTTTGTCAAATGCTTTTTCTGCATCTATTGAGATGATCATATGATTTTATTAATTTGATTATTAATATGGTCAATTATACTAATAGTTTTCCTAATATTAAACCAGCCCTGCATTCCTGGTATAAATCCCACTTGGTTATAGTGTATTATCCTGCAGATGATTTTCTGAAGTCTTTTTGCTAATATCTTCCTGCAATTCTCTTAACTTTTCCTTTAGAAAGTTAGATGCTATACCACTTGGTGCATATATGTTTAGTATTGATATGGCTTCATTATTTATGCTACCTTTCAGTAGGATATAGTTTCCTTCCTTATCTCTTTTAATTAGATCAACTTCTGCTTTTGCTTGATCTAAGATAAGGATAGCTACCCCTGCTTTTTTGGCTTTACCTGAAGCAGAATAGATTCTGCTCTAACCTTTTACCTTTTCTCTGTATGTATCTCCATGCTTTAAGTGTGTTTCCTGTAAACAATATATTGTAGGGTTCTGACTTTTGATCCAGTCTGCTATCCATCTTTTTTTGATGGGAGAGTCCATTCCATTCACATTTACAGTTCAAATTATTAATTTTCTATTTCCTGCCATCATATTATCCCCACATTATGCTTTTTGCCTTGACCCCCCTGAACTCCTTCCCCAATATTTAATTTATAGACCCCACTTGTGACAAGCAGCCCTCCCTTTTTTTAGCATCCCTCCCCCCTCCTTCCAAGTCCCTTCCCTTATTCCCCTTTTCCTTTTCCCTTTTCCTCTCCCCCCTTTTAGTGAGGTGAGAGAGAATTCTCTGAAAAACAAATATGTCAATTATTTACTCTTTAAGTCTCTTCTGATGAGAGTAAGATAAACACCATGTTTCTCCCCCTCTCTAAATTCCCTCAGATATGATATATTTTCTATGCCTCTTCCTGGGATGTCAAACAGTATTTTCATCTTTTTTGTTTGTTCGTTTCTGGTTTTTACTTTCTGGTGGTTTTTACCTTTTGTTCTGATTTTTCTTGCCTCAAAACACAAATTTGGAAATATGTTTTTAAAGGATTGTACATATATAAATTATATCGCATTGTTACTATCTTGAGAAATTTGAAGGTAAGAAAGAGGAAAAAAATTAAACATAAAATCTTACAAAAATGAATGTTGAAAACTATATTTACATGTATTTGGGAAAAATGAAATGCTATTTAGTGTTTTTTTTTTTTGTTTTTTTTTAAGAAACTACAGCTACAAAGAAAAAACTGGATAAAAATAAATCTCAGAAAAATTTACAAAAAAAAATAATAATGGTTTTCTTTCAAGTATAACTTAGTAACAAGGCAATTCAGGAGACACAATGGATGAATGCCAGGGCTGGAGTCAGTAAAAACTAAGTTCAATTTTTTTCTTTCACATTTACTAGCTACCTGACCCTGGGCAAATCACTTAACTCTGACCCAGTTTCCTCAGCAGAATGACCTGGGGAAGGGAATAGTAAACTACTCTAGTGTCTTTGCCAAGAAAACCCCAAATGGAATCATAGTCAGATATGACTGAAATGACTAAAAAACAAAAATAACTCCATGTTAACTCAATAATTTATAAGCTAAATTTTTAAAGCATTTTATTGTGTGCTTACTAGTCAACAAACATGAAAATTTCCATATACAAAGAACAAATCATAAAAACTTAACAGTTTTCTTTTTGTAATTATTCTCTCAAAAGTTTTTTTTTCTTCCCTTTTTGCTTCCCTCGCCAACAAACCAGCACTCTAAGAAAATGATAGCTTCTTTTATTGTCATTCATAGGATAATCAACAATACCTGAACTGGAGAGAATGCCTGACAGGAAATAAATGCCATTTTTCATTGATTGTGGTCCTTAGAATATTTTAAGAGAATCTTTCCATCAGAGGCTTCTCTCCAGATTAAATAGTCCTTGTTTGCTAGTCAGACATCAGGTGAATTATAAACTATCTTTTGGAGAACTAAGGTAATTATTTTTTGCTAACCATTTTGATAAGTTCAAATTTCAGCAGGCCAGACTGACCTGAGAATCAGAATCAGCTAAGCAGGAAGCTAATTGAATATCTCTGAAGTTGAAAATTTGAAATATTTTTGAAATTTGAAATTTGAAATCCTTTGCAGTGTCCACTTGTTGAACCTGAAATTCCCTTTGCTATGCCAGTAGCTCTAGACCCTCATATTGGGCCATATCAACCCTGCAATGAACTAACTAACCCCTGGAGACTTTTAACTTCTACTTACATCCTGGTACTCAGGAGGGAAACTTCATGATATGGAAGAGATAAATGTGTATGGAAGAGAAAGAGCTAATGAAGAATCAAAACTGAAGAGGACAGTTTTAAAATCATTTGAGATACATAGAACATATTCAGTGGAAGGCAGTGTTGGTGCTTCCTCCAGCAATGTGGAGCAAAAGCTGGGCATTGTCGTAGCAGTACAATTTCAGAGCAACAAAGGTGATATGAAATCAATAATTTTCCTTTTCACACCTATGTTATATATGGGAGAATAGGGGGAGAGGGTATATCACTAACTTCAGAGATGAAAACTAAAGGGCAAATAGCAAGTTATGGTTTATTTTTGTTCTTATAGATGTTATTATGTTATAGACGGCTGGAACACTGAGGAAAAAAGAAAACAGATGGATGAAAATGTGTATATGCATGTGTGTGTGTGCACCTGTGCTTTCCTGCAATCAAAAGGAATGGTACTTATCCCTTTTTCCTACCTTACTTCAGATGGATGTGACTGGCAGTTGGACCTAAATATACTTTTTATTCTGTTAAAGAACCTAATTGATTTGAGCCTATTTCCCATAAACACTTGTATTTTTGTGTACATTTACTCACTGCATGAAGGCATGGGACAGTTCTAAGAACCACATAAGAGATGGTTGCCTTTCCTAATGCAAAGTTGGAACTCTAAATTCCACTCATTATTAGAAAGATTTCTCTCTCTAAATGGGGCCCAATCACAAGCTATTCATGGATATTAAGGGCTGATCATGAACAAATATTACACTTACTGTATTTGAGGAAACTCAGTTATTAAATTTTCATATTTGAAGTGTACACTGATCTTTCTTTGTAATGTTACAGATTACAAATGACAATCAGCATTAATATTTATACTTCCTTTGGGTAATATGAAATAGAATAATTCTTGGACTGATTTATAACTGCTTGCCCTACAAATGCAAAAAAGGACACAGTGTTCTATGGCCCATGATAATGAAACATTAAAAACTCATTAACACAATATCCAATAATTCAAAATTTGGGATAATTCCAGTAATACGTCTTAACTTTATCTTTGAACTATCTATTATGAAATGGTTTGCAGAATGAGATTAATAGTGTAAACAAGATGGATACAGTTACCAGTTTTCTAGCAACTTTATTTACTTTCCAAGTATCCATTTATATACAAACAATTGATATGCTAATTACCTATCAGTCTTATCTTTTCATTAAAAGAAAGTTCCTAGAGGAAAACTTCTGTATTATACTTGATGATTATAATTACTTACCCTTAAGGTAAAACACTCCATATCTTTTTCAAATATTATAAAATTCTGATATTTCAGGCTGGCCTTTAATTAGTAGCAATTAAAATCTCACATTTTTGAATGTAGTCTATGAGATAGATCTGAGGTGGCTTGAGAACATACTAGAAACTATTTTATTTCCTCATTGTAACTTGTGCCTTCCTGCCAGATTTCCATCTGAACTTTCAGATACTGAATAGGGGTAGACATACTATAATTAATAAAAAAAAATAAAATAAAATTCAAGAACTTTTACACTGAAAGAATTGTCTTAATTTTGATTATATTAAATTAAAAAGAATTTGTAGAAACAGAATGAATGAAGAATGAAGACAAAATTAGAAGGGAAGCAGAAAACTGGGGGGAAAATCTTTACATTCAAGGACTTTTATAAAGGCCTCCTTTCTAAAATATATAGAGAATTTATTCAAATTTATAATACAAGACACACTTCAATTAATACATGGTCAAAGATATGAATACACAGTTTTCAGATAAGAAAAAAAAACATTTCCAGTCATATGAAAAAATGCTCTAAAGTAGCATTAATTGATTAGAGAAATGCAAATAAAGACCTCTCTGTGGTACTACTCCCCATCACTCAGATTGGCTAAGATGACAGGAAAAGATAATGATAAATATTGGAGGGGACTCTAACACTTGGTTGGTAGAGTTGTGAACTGATCCAGCCATACTGGAGAGCAATATGGAAACTGTACATATCCTTTCATTCACCAGTGTCTCTACTAAGTCTGTATCCCAAACCATAAAAGAGAGAAAAGGATCTACATGTGTAAAAAATGTTTGTAGCAGCTCTTTTGTAGTGGCCAGAAACTGGAGACTGAGCAGATGCCTATAAATTGGAGAGTGGTTGAATAATTTTTGGCATATGAATCTTATGGAATATTATTTGTTATGAGAACAATCAGCAAGATGATTTCAGAAAGACTTGAAATGACTTACATGAACTGATTCAAAGTGCAACAAGATTATGTGATTATCAATTCTGATAGAAATATCTCTTTTCAACAAAGGAGTTATTCAGGCCAAATTTAATAGACTTGTGATGCAGAGAGCCATCTGCATGGAAAGAGAGGACCCTGAGGACAGAGTATGGATCATAATATAAACTTTTTTACATTTTTTTGTTGCTTGTTTGCTTTTAGTTTTGTTTTTGTTTGTTTGTTTTTACTTTTTCCCCTTTTTGATCTTAATTTTCTTGTGCTACATGGTAAATATGGAAATATGTACAGAAGAATAATACATGGTTAATATATATTGAATTTCTTGCTGTCTAGGAGAAATGATGGTTGAAGGAAGGAAGAAAAACTAGAAACCCAACAATTTATAAGGGTAAATGTTGAAAACAGTCTTTGCATATATTTTGAAAATGAAAGCTATGTTATTAAAAAAAATAATTATCTTCAACTGATATACACAATTGCTGTATACAATCAGGAGGCCAAGCTGTAGATGTTGTTCCAAGATTATTTTGTACAAATATTCCTTAATCACCAGCTTACTTTATGAAACAACTAGTATAGTTAGCATATCTTGCTTTAAGTCCTTTCCTAATAAAGGTCTTCCCTTTTCCTTTTTAAACTGTGAGCTTTGCTAGAGAACTTTGCCTGCCTTATGGTATCATAATATAGTTTTCTTCCTTTGTCTTGGAAATGGCTATAATTTTTTTTTCTGGACTTCACCCCATTTTCAGGATTTCTTGTACCATCACTTTACTTCTACTATTTTTACTTCTACACCTACTCCTCTTCCTCCTTCTCTTCCTCCCATTATTAATGCTAATATAACATTTGTCATGGACTCATAGTCTTATGGAGCTGGGAAAAGTACCACAAGACCTCCAGTTCTATCTGTGTGATATAACACAATCCAGATGTCCTTCATATTATATTTTTGAATGATTATTCAGATTCTATTTAAAGATTTCCCTTGAGGATTAATTACCTCTTAAGTTAACTGATTATACTTTTTTTAAGAGCCCTGATTCATAGGAAATTTATTTTTACCTTGAGCCAAAATCCTGGCTCTTAGTATCTTTTATTTAATTCTTTGAGCTGGGATTGAGGAGATTCCATAGTTAAATATACCTATGAATATTTATTGGATATACATATATGTATATGTATATTCAATAGTAAATAGTACTGTTATATCTTTCCTAACTCTTCCTTTTACAATTTAAAAATCCTAAATCCCTTTAATAACTTCCTGTTATAGCTTATTTTCCAGTTTCTCTACCAGATGCTTACATGTCCATGTTTCCCCAATCCTTAAAGAACAAACAAAAAAAAAAAACCCAAACCCTCAATTGACCTAATTGCCACACATAGCTATCATTCTATTTATTTTCTCCTTTCAGTATCTCAATAACAACAACAATAGTTAACATTTGTATAGGGTTTAGTACTGCCAAGCAATATGAAAAATGTTTAATAGTTATCTCTTATAGTGCTCACAACAACCCAGGGAAATATGTTCTATTATTATCCCCACTTTATATGTGGAGAAACTGAAGCCAAAAAATGAAATTAAGGGACAATTCCTTGATAAAGTTATGTATAATTAATGCCTCCACTTCTCTCAGACTTCTTAGCTGGATCTTACTCCAGATGACACGTGCTAAGTGTTAGTGTCTTGCAGTGCTTTTAGGAATCCTCTTTTCTTCTCAGTTATTACATTATATACTTTCTGATTTTATCAATTTTTGATAATTTCAATTATCTTTTCTATGAAAATTATTCTTTGATCATTTTTTCAGCTCTAACTTCTATCCAAAGCTCTAGTCTCACATCATCAGCTGCTTATTGGACATCTTAAACTGGATGGAATACAGACATTGCAAAATTAGTTTGTCCAAAACAGAACTTACAATCCTTCCCTATTAAAGTTTTCCTGTTACTACTGGAAACTATTGGAATACTATTATAAACTATTATTACCATATTCCAAGTTACCTAACCTTGAAACCATTCTGCTGGAATTTTAGGTGTTGTTCTGACCTCAGTAATACTTTCTGCCTGCCTGTGGACCTGCCTGCCTGCCTCCTTGTCTATCTGTCTGTCTCTAGGTCTCTGTCTCTGTCTCTGTCTCTCTCTCTCTCTCTCTCTCTCTCTCTCTCTCTCTCTCTCTCTCTCTCTCTCTTTCTGTCTCTGTTTTTCTCTCAATCTTATGAGAGCAAAAAAACCTTTTATCTGTTTGTATTCATGACTTATTTGAAGTAAATTCAGAGTTTCAAAAAAATCCAAGATTGTCCAATTTTATGCAAAATCTCATCTGAGATCACCCAATTTTCCTGCTCTGACAAATTTTTTTTGTTTTTTTCTTCCGTTTAGTAGTACTTTTCTATTAAGTCTCTCCACTCACTTCACTATGTTGCCTATACACTTTAAAGAGGAGGTGGACTAAGTGTATCACTCCTTACCCTAAGTAAATACCTAAATAAATGCCCATGCTTTGTTTGGAGATGTTTTGAGGCTGAATTCTGAATCCTGAATACAGAGTCAGAAATTATATTGCAACCTATTCCCTGTTACCCCAACATTTTAGTGTATCCCAACAATTCTATTACCAAGATCTACCATTCCTAACTTTTTGATGTCTCTCAAATTCTGCTTTTGATATCTTTGATATCTCTCTGCTCTTCACTGTTTCTTGGAAACTCTAGCTCTAGATTTCATGCCTTTTCTTTGTGTGCCTGCCATATTCTTTCCCCAAAATCTTTGACTTCTTTGAAGACATACCATTTTACAAATATCTAGCTGCTACCTCCCTTCCCAATCCCTCTGAGATTGCTTCCCATTTATCTTGTATGTTCATATGTATGTTTATCTTGTTTGTACTTGTTTGCATATTGATTCTCCATGACAAAAAAAAAATAATGTATTCTATACAGGTTGAGTCTCTGCTGGGGGTACCCTGAGCCTAACAAACCAGGTTAGAGACAAGAAAGACCAGAACCAGACAGAAATTTAATTTCAAAAGTAGGAAAACAGCTTGCAAGCAAGGAAAAATGTGCAGGAGTCCCAACTGCAGTAGTGGGGGACTTGAGTTAGTGTGGGCAGATCTCAATACTGAAAAAATCAATGGCTACACAATAACCTGTACCTCTAACAATAAGGGTTTACAGCAAAAATGTGACTACTCTGAGTCATAGCACAACTTCATGACCAGAACATGGGTATTAGAGGTGGCTATCAAAGCTCAGTAACCAGTTGATACTCTTATATAAAACAATTTTGGACTTTTGTTGGTCTAAAATAATGCAGAGAGTAAACTGCAAAGGATTTTTTTTTTAATGCCAAGATCAGATTTGCTTTCTGGACCTTAGCACTGTAAAACATGTTGTTTTGGCTGGGCAGAGCCAAGATGGCAAAGAAGATACACGCAATTTTGTGAGCTCCTTTCTTCCCTCATTACCAATTAGTTAAATCAGCCTCAAAAATAACGCTGGACTGATAGAAACCACAAGGACTGGAAGCACGACTTACCAGCTGAAGAGAATCTGGAGTTTCAACAGAAAAGGTCGGTTCCCAGGGAAGGAAAAAAAAAAAAAGGCCAGGGAGAGGTGCTAGCACACTGCTCCAATCCAGCTGGGGAGAGCTCTGGGATCAGAAAAGTTACTGAGATAGAGGAATCTGGCAAAGCTGTTAGCTCTTCTCTGCTAATAAAACAGCAGCTCAGAAAAGAAATGAAGCCACTTTAAAATATAAAGCCAGATACTATACTATAACCACCCCAATCTGGAAGTGACCTAACAGATCTCTGCAAGGTTGTGAAGCCACCTTCTGCTGTCCAGGGCTTCACCTTGGGGTAGTTATGACCTTGAAAAGTGGGGACATGGCCCAAGGCAACATATAATTCATATAGTGCCTGGCTTGGCTGGAGGCTGTGGAACTCAGCCACAGAAGTCCCAGAGAAGTGGAACCTTTGGAATTGGAACTGCGGTTTCTGGGCAGACACTTCCAGTTTGAGCAAAGGGACTTTTCACATCAGCTGCTGACATCCACAATCCATGGGACGCATTGGCTGGGCTTTGTGTCTCCTTTACTGTTCAGTCGTAAACCTCAGGGAAGTCTCTAGGACACACAGCAGGGTCCTTCACTGGGCAACCCTTATAGTGCAGCCACAGCCGTAATAATCACTCCTGAGGCACTTCCAGGGAGGGGCAGGGGAACTCTCTCCCAGAGCTCTCCCTTAGCTCAGGTAGAGGAGCCACTGCATCCATCTGGTCTGGGAGGACGCTGGTAAATAAATAAATAAATAATTTCTTACCTCAAGAACTGACCCCAAAAGATTTTTTAAATATGAATAAAAAGCTAAAGAGAACCATTGATTCCTTCTACACAGAGAAAGAGCGGGTATCCAACCCCGAGAAAGTTAATAGGAGAGAGTCAGCAGATAACAGCCTAAAGGGGAATGATACCTGCTCCCCATCACATAACTCTCTCCTAGAAGAGACTATTAAAAAGTTAATAGAGTTTGAAGAAAAATGGGGAAAGGAAAGAGAAGCTATGATAGAGAATAACAACATCCTGAAATCTGAGTTGGAAAAAATAAAGAATTCACAGGAGATTCAAAGAAACAAAATTTGTGAATTAGAAAAGGTTAAAAAATCACAAGAAAGTAGGATTTCTGAATTGGAAAAAGAAAATAATTCTCTAAAAAAATAGGGAAATGGAAAAAAATTCAATAGAGCAAAATAATCCATTAAAAAACCCAATTGGGCATATAAAAAAGAACTAAAAAATGTGAAAGAAGAAAATAACTCATTAAAAATCAGGATGGAACAAATAGAAATGAATGACTCATTAAGATTCCAAGAATAAATCAAACAAAAGAAAACAAACAAACAAAAAAAAAAAATGAAAAGCTGGAGAATAACGTCAAGTACTTACTGGGAAAATCTATAGACCTGGAAAATAGATCTAGGAGAGATAATCTGAGGATCTTTGGACTTCCCAAAAACTATGACCAAAAAAAGAGACTAGATTCTATTTTACAGGAAATAATCAAAGAGAACTGTCCAGAGATAATAGAAACAGAAGGGAAAATAGATATTGAAAGAATTCATCGAACACCTTCTGAAAAAGACCCTAAAAAATAACTCCACGGAATATTGTGGCTAAACTGCAGAATTACCACACAAATGAAAAAAATATTGCAAGCAGCTAGAAAAAAGCAATTCAAATATCAAGGGGCCACGATAAAAGTCAGTCAAGATCTGGCTGCCTCCACATTAAGGGCCTGGAAAATGATATTCTGAAATGCAAAAGATCAAGGATTGCAACCAAGAATAAACTACCCAGATAAATTTAGCATTTTCTTCCATGGAAGAAGATGGTCATTTAATGAAACATAGGAATTCCATTTGTTCCTAAGGAAAAAAAAAAAAAAAAACAGACTTAAACAAAAAATTTGATCTACTTGCACAAGACTTAAGAGAAACAGAAAAAGGTAAACAAAACTCTTGAGAACTGTATCACTGTTGTGGATATATAGAAAGTCCACATGGATAATTTGATTTTACAGATATAAAAAAAGGGGGGGGAGTAGTAAAGGGAAGGTGTTAGTATCAGAAAAAAGGGGAAGGAGTGATAAAAAGAGGGAAACTACATCACAGGAAGAGGCAGAGAAAATAAATCATATCTGAGGGAATTTAGAGTGGGGGAGAAATATTGTGTGAAACTTACTCTCATCAGAAGAGGCTCAAAGAGTAAATTATTGAGATATTTGTTTTTCACAGAATGCTCTCTCACCTCATTAAAAGGGGGGAGAGGAAAAGGGAAAAGGAAAAGGGGAATAAGGGAAGGGACTTGGAAGGAGGGGGGAGGCATGCTAAAAAAGGGAGGGCTGCTTGTCACAAGTGGGGTCTATAAATTCAATATTGGGGAAAGGGTTCAGGGCCATCAAGGCAAAAAGCATAATCTGGGGATAATATGATGGCAGGAAGTAGAAAATTAATAATTTGAACTGTAAATGTGAATGGGATGGACTCTCCCATCAAAAAAAGATGGATAGCAGACTGGATCAAAAGTCAGAACCCTACAATATGTTGTTTACAGGAAACACACTTAAAGCAAGAAGATAGATACAGAGTAAAGGTAAAAGGTTAGAGCAGAATCTATTATGCTTCAGGTAAAGCCAAAAAAGCAGGGGTAGCCATCCTTTATCTCAGATCAAGCAAAAGCAGAAGTTGATCTAATTAACAGAGATAAGGAAGGAAACTATATCCTGCTAAGAGGTAGCATAAACAATGAAGCCATATCAATACTAAACATATATGTACAAAGTGGTATAGCATCTAACTTTCTAAAGGAAAAGTTAAGATAATTGCAAGAAGAAATGGACAGTAAAATTATAATAGTGGGAGATTTCAACCTTGCACTCTCAGATTTAGGCAAATCAAACCACAAAACAAATTTAAAGAAAGAAATTTAAAAAGTAAATAGAAGATTAGAAAAACTAGGTATGATAGACATTTTGAGAAAACTGAATGGCAATAGAAAGGAATATACTTTCTTCTCAGCAGTTCTTGGATCCTATACAAAAATTGAACATATATTAGGACATAAAGATCTCAAAATTAAATATAGGAAGGCAGAAATAATAAATGCCTTCTTCTCAGATCACAATGCAATAAAATCTACCCCTAAGAAGTTAGGGGTAAATAGACCATAAAATATTTGGAAACTGAATAATCTCATCTTAAAGAATGACTGGATGAAACAGCAAATTATAGAAACAATTAATAATTCTACGCAAGATAATGACAATGATGAAACATCATACCAAAATCTGTGGGATGCAGCTAATGCAGTAATAAGGGGAAATTTTATGTTTTTAGAGGCTTATTTGAACAAAATAGAGAAAGAGAAGATTAACAAATTGGGCCTGCAACTTAAAAAGCTAGAAAAAGACCAAATTAAAAACTCCCAACCAAAAATCAAACGTGAAATACAAAAAATAAAAGGAGAAATCAATAATATTGAAAGTAAAAAAAAAAAAAAACTATTGAATTAAAAATAAAACCAAGAGTTGGTTTTATGAAAAAGCCAATAAAATAGATAAACCTTTGGTAAATGTGATCAGAAAAAGGAAAGAGGAAAATCAAATTGTTAGTCTTACAAATGAAAAGGGGGAATCTTTCCACCAATGAAGAGGAAATTAGAGAAATAATAAGGAGTTGCTTTGCCCAACTTTGTGCCAATAAATTTGATAACTTAAGTTAAATGGATGACTTTCTGCGAAAATATAGGCTTCCTGGATTAACAGAGGAGGAGATTAATTGCATAAATAGTCCCATTTCAGAAAAAGAAATAGAACAAGCTATTAATCAACTCCCCAGGAAAAAATCCCCAGGACTAGATGGATTTACATGTGAATTCTACCAAACATTTAAAGAGCAATTAGCCCCAATGTTATATAAACTATTTGAAAAAAATCGGGGATGAAGGAGTCCTATCAAACTCCTTTTATGACACAGAAATGGTACTGATACCTAAAGCAGGTAGATCAAAAACTGAAAAAGAAAATTATAGACCAATTTCCTTAATGAATATTGATGCTAAAATCTTAAATACGATATTAGCAAAAAGACTTCAGAAAATCATCCCCAGGATAATATACTATGTTCAAGTAGTATTTATACTAGGAATGCATGGCTGGTTTAATATTAGGAAAACTTAGTATAATTGACCATATTGATAATCAAATTAATAAAAACCATATGATCATCTCAATAGATGCAGAAAAAGCATTTGATAAAATCCAACATCCATTCCTACTAAAAACGCTTGAGAGTATAGGAATCAATGGACTGTTCCTTAGAATAATCAGGAGGATATATTTATGACCATCAGTAAGCATAATATGCAACATAAATAAACTGGAACCTTTCCCAGTAAGATCAAGAGTGAAACAAGGTTGTCTACTATCACCATTATTATTCAATGTAGTACTAGAAACTCTAGCCTTGGCAATGAGCCGAGAAAGAGATTCAAGGAATTAGAGTAGGAAATGAGTAAATCAAACTATCACTCTTTGCAGATGACATGATGCTATACTTAGAGAACCCCAAAAACTCTGCTAAAAAGCCATTAGAAATAATTCATAATTTTAGCAAAGTGGCAGGATACAAAATAATTACACATAAATCGTCAGCATTTTTATATATCACCAACAAAATGCAACAGCAAGAGATACAAAGAGAAATTACATTCCAAACAAATGTTGAGAGTATACAGTATTTGGGAATCCATCTACCAAAGAATAGTCAGAAATTATATGAGAAAAATTACAAAACACTTGCCACAAAAATAAAGTCAGATTTAAGTAATTGGAAAGACATTCAGTGCTCTTGGATAGGCCGAGCAAATATAATAAAGATGACAATACTCCCCAAACTAATCTATTTATTTAGTGATGTACCAATCAGACTTCCAAGAAACTATTTTAAGGACCTAGAAAAAATAACAACGAAATTCATATGGAAGAATAAAAGGTCGAGAATTTCAAGGGAACTAATGAAAAAAAAGTCACAAGAAGGTGGTCTAGGTGTACCTGATCTAAAGCTATATTATATAGCAGCAGTCAGCAAAACCATTTGGTATTGGCTAAGAAATAGACCGGTAGATCAGTGGAACAGATTAGATACAAAGGACAAAAAAAGGACAAAAAAGGGTACATCTATAGCAATCTAGTCTTTGACAAACACAAAGATACCAACATTAGGGATAAAATTTCATTATTTGGAAAAAACTGTTGGGAAAACTGGAAATTAGTATGGCAGAAATTAGATATGGATCCACACTTAGCACCACATACCAAGATAAGATCAAAATGGGTCCATGATTTAGGCATAAAGAATGAGAATAGAAATAGATTAGAAGAACAGAGAATAGTCTTCCTCTCAGACCTGTGGAGGAGGAAGAATTTATGACCAGAGGAGAACTAGAGATCATTATTGATCACAAAATAGAAGATTTTGATTAAATCAAACTAAAAAGTTTCTGTACAAACAATACTAATACAAACAAGATTAGAAGGGAAGTAACAAATTGGGAAATATATATTTTTAATTAATTTTTATAATTATAACATTTTCTTTGAAAATACCTAAGCATAGGTAATTTTTTTTTACATTATCCCTTGTACTCCCCTCTGTTTCAAGTTTTTTTCCCTCCTTCCCTCCACCCCCTACCCTAGATGGCAGGCATTCCCATACATATTAAATATCTTATAGTATATCCTAGGTACAATATATATGTGCAGAACCGCATTTTTTTGTTGTTGTTGTTGCAAAGGAAGGATTGTATTTTCAAGGTAAAAATTATCTGGGAAGAGTAACAAAACAAAACAAAACAAAACAAAAGAAAAACAAAACAAAACAAAAACAAACAAACAAACAAACAAAAGAAACAATGCTCTCAGTTTACACTCATTTCCTAGTGTTCCTTTTCTGTGTGTAGCTGATAGTGTCCATCATTGATCAATTGGCATTGGATTAGCTCTTCTCTATGTTGAAGATATCCACTTCCATCAGAATACATCCCCATACAGTATCATTGTTGAAGCGTATAATTATCCCCTAGTTCTACTTGTTTCACTCAGCATCAGTTGATTTAAGTCTCTCCAAGCCTCTCTGTATTCCTCCATTTGGTCATTTCTTACAGAACAATAATATTCCATAACACTCATATACCATAATTTACCCAACCATTCTCCAATTGATGGACATCCATTCATTTTCCAGTTTCTAGCCACTATGAAAAGGGCTGCCACAAACATTTTGGTACATACAGGTCCCTTTCCCTTCTTTAGTATTTCCTTGGGATATAAGCACTGCTGAGTCAAAGGGTATGCACATTTTGATAACCTTTTGGGCATAATTCCAGATTGCTCTCCAGAATGGTTGGATTCTTTCACAACTCCACCAACAATGCATCAGTGTCCCAGTGGGAAAACATTTTTAAAGTTAAAGGTTCTGATAAAGGTCTCAATTCCAAAATATATAGAGAAATGACCCTAATTTATAAGGAATCAAACCATTCTCCAGTTGATAAATGGTCAAAAGATATGAACAGACAATTTTCAGATGATGAAATTGAAACTATATCCACTCATATGAAAGTGTTCCAAATCACTACTTATCAGAGAAATGCAAATTAGGACAACTCTGAGATACCAGAAGATCGCTGTACACTTCAACAACAATAATGTATGAAGATATATTCTGATGGAAGTGGATATCTTCAACATAGAGAAGATCCAACTCACTTCCAGTTGATCAATGATGGACAGAAACAACTACACCCAGAGAAGAAACACTGGGAAGTGAATGTAAATTATTAGCATTACTGTCTATCTACCCAGGTTACTTATACCTTTGGAATCTAATACTTAATGTGCAACAAAAAAAAATGGTATTTACACACATATATTGTATCTAGTTTATATTGTAGCATATGTAAAATGTATGGGATTGCCTGTCATCAAGGGGAGGGAGGAGAGGGAGGGAGGGGATAATGAGGAAAAATGAATACAAGGGATAATGTAAAAAAAATTTTACTCATGCATATATACTGTCAAAAATTATAAATAAAATTAAAAAAACAAAAACAAAAAATGTTGTTTCCTCATATTTTAATATTCATTAGAATATGAGCTTAATTAAGGAAAGGGATTTTTTCTCTTTTTGCTCAAATATCTCTAGCAGTTACCACAGTGCTTGAAACATAAAGAAATAAATGTATTGAAAAGTGCTTGGTGAATGAGTTACTACTCATGCTTTGTCTATATAACTAAAAATGTACTGCAAAAACTCTAGTAATTTCTAAGCAAATCTGAAGAAAAGTGTGAACAGAGCAAGAAAAATAAAATAATTACCTAAATTGTCCTGGTCATAATGATTCTTTAAGAAAAAACTTGGATCACATTAGCGGGTGCTGCCATGTCATACCCATAATTCTATTGCCTTGCAATCCACTAAAAACTCTTGATTTTGTAGGTATAAGAAGAGTGAGTGAACCATACATTTAGTGAGAGTTATGTTACAAGACTATGTAGCTTAAGTGGAGGCAAAATAGGCATCTCTATTCTTTCCCCCCATAGTACTCCAAGAGAAACGTTCATTACTATATGTAAGGGAAGTAGGATATTGAGATTTGCTACCACCATTTGCTACCACCATTCTTTCCTCAGAGGTAGAAGGATAACAGAGTAGAAGTATGTTTGTTTGTTTTTTTTTTTTTTTTTTTTCTGTTCACCTAAATATTATCTGTCTAGGGTATATCATTATTTTCCATCTTAACTTGAGTTTATATTCTGGCTTCACCCTCTTCCCACCTAATACCAATTCTGCAAAAAAAAATCCCTTTATATGAATATTAGTAAACAGAAATCAGAAAAGATATAGGGAACATATACTAGTAATGATCAAAACTGCCCGCTCCTCTCATATCTTTCCAAAGACTTTTTCTTCCACAACCTGATGTGGTTTGGCCTCTTCAATCATCTCTCTTAAAGCTAAAAGCTAAGAGAATCTGAAGTTATTTGAATCTTTGAAGAGGCAAAAAGACAAAGCAAAGCTCACTGATACCCCAAGGGGACATTAATAAGACTCACTTGAACTCTCATTTTTCAAGAGCTCCAGTGTGTTCCAAATCCTTAATAAATAAAGCATCAAAATAATTAATAAGTAATTACATTAATTAAATATTAAATAAAGAATTAAATAAAGAAACTCTAAAATACTATGAAATTAGTTGATGCAATGGATTAAAAACTAGACCTGTAATTTGAAAGACTTGCAAATCCTATCTTAGCTTCCCTGTATATGTGACTATAGTAAAATAATTTAACCTTTGTCTGCTTCAGTTTGCTCATCTGTAAAATGGACATAATAATAATACCATCATTTAGGAATAAAATCAGATAATATTTTAACACCCTTTGTAATCCTTAAAAAAAGTATAAATATCTTAGCTATTCTTATAAGAAGGAGAGGTTCCTGTGAACCTCTGGTTGTACGGTTTACTTTAACTCTTTCTGGAGCAGCCTCACATATAGATTAGTGAATTTCTTCTTAATTTTTCTGAATATTCCATATTCATTCATTATCATTTAACTCATGTTTAACAGCACTATAATTTATGCCTGAAAAAGGTTATCAAAACACATATTTTCTCAGGAAGTCATATTATAACCCTCTTGCTGTGGAATACTTGATAGTACTTTATCACTACACTTGGAGGGCAGTTAAAAAAGCCAAAACAAAAATATGAAAAATGTAATGCTAAACAAGAAAAAGAATCTCTTTACAATAAGAGAATTGAAACAAGAAGACAGAATGTCTTTTTGTTTAACTTAAACTGGATCCATGCATATCAGATGACTTTCACCTTTCTTGCACAGGTATATGAATGACTCCTGAAGCATAGTAAGTAGTTTTTTTTAGCATTATAAGGGAATTTTGTCAAATAAGAGAATTTTCAGAAATGATATCTGCAAATATATATATATGTGTATATATATATGTATATATATATACACATATATATATATATACACACATACACACACACACACACACACACACACACACGCACGCACATATCTACATATGTAGATACAATTTTGATTCAGTCTACTGTTATAGCCCAGCATAATCTTGTCAGGTCTAATCTCTGTCATCCAGTGTGTTAACTGTCTTCTCAAGATGTGTGTCATCTGAAAACTTGATATGCATGATTTCTATAACTTTATCCAAATCAGAGATGAAAACGTTTAACAACATGTTGAATGGCTGAAGACACATTGCTGTCTTTCATTAGAATCTCTCTCAAATTTAAGATCAAAACTTGAAGCATCTCTATTTGCATGTAACCTTTCAATCAGCTCCAGATTTTACTGTCATGTTACCTGTCCATAGTCAATAAACTTAGTAGCACATACTAAGTTAAACTTACAGTGCTAAACTCTAGAGATTCAAATAATAAGAAAGATCTCCTTTGCTTCAAGGACCTTATTATTTAATGGAAGAAAACAATGTATAAAAGGAAGCCAAAAAATAAGGTGGGGTTGAAAATGGCATTTGTTAATCAAGCAGTGAGACTGGTGAACAATGGAGAGATGGCTGGAAAATTCTGAGCTCTCCATAAAGGGAAGTTTGGGAAGGAGTTTTCATTTTTCCTCTAGTACACAGATGAAAGGGTAGAGATAACTGAATGTACTAAGGTAGTGCTGAAAATCAAAGCTGAAAAAATGAGATTTCTGTAGATGAATTTCTCTTGGAGGAATTATAAAGTGTGCAGACAAGTTGGTACAAAATGGCCCATATAATTGGCTATACTCCTATCATAGTGTGGCATGCAAATTTGCCAAATATCTAATTGATATATAACTAAATTTTATCTGTTGCATTCACTCTGATTGACCAATCTAGTTATCTTTTTTACAAAAAGAAAGAACAGGGCAGCTAGTTGATATAGTGGATGAAATACCACTCCTGATGTTAGGAAGACTTGATTTCAAGTCTGGCCTCAGAGAATTAACACTTCCTGGCTCTGTGACCCTGTTCAAGTCACTAACCACAATTGCCTCACCCAAATAAGTACATCAGACTATGTGGAGGAGGCAGAGCCAAGATGGGGGAGAAGAAACACATCTACTAAGTCCTCTCATACTCTCATTACCGATTTTTTAAATCAGCCTCAAAAATAGTGCTTGACTAGTAAAATTCATGAAGATTGACAGTACAACAACTTACCAACCAAAGATAATCTGGAAGATTGCCAGAAAAGTTTTGCCCTGAGCAGCGAACTGACCAGCACAGGCAGGTATAGAACTGGGGGCAGGGGCAGCCTCCATGGTTGGAAGATTTACAGAGAGCTCTCTGCCATAGCCTGACTACTTTGCTTTGGTCGCAGAGTAGTGCATCAGCAGAGAAATTAGAGCCTAGGGTAGAGGGTACTCTGAAGGACACCAGAGACTAACAGGATCTGGCTGTGCCCACCAGGACCGGAAGTGACTAAACACAGACCATACAAAACACAGGTCTGCAGTGGCATTCTACAGCTAGGGGCTTTTGTGGGGACAGTCATAAATCTGCAAGCAGGGGGCACAGCCTGAGCAGCCTCTAATATGCACAGTGTTGGGCTCAGACTTGTGTAGTAGAATTTCCCTAGCTCGACTATGCTCCCCAGGCAGAGACACTTTCAGTGCCATGAGGGATAGGGCAACTGTTAATAATCAAGGTGGGGGGCAGTGATACTTTTGCTGCTCACCCTCTAGCCCCAAGTCGGTCACTAATTCTCACAGAGAAGCTCCTCACAGAGCACTTCTGCAGCTTGGCCTGGCACTACCCAGGCTTGAATCAGAGTAACTTCTGGAGTGGAGCTTTTCCGGGAGCACCCCTGCAGCTCAGCCACTCTTTGCAGCCCATAGACAAGACAGCTACTGTTCATATACCTATCCCTGCTATGCAGAGGAAGCTGGTAACCTCCTTGCCCTGAAGATAGTCACTAAAGGCTTTAAAAAATGATTTAAAAAACCAAAAGGACCCTTGATAGTCTCTATACAGAAAGAGAGCAAGTTTTCAACCCTGAGGAGACTAATAGCAGTGTCCAGACAATACCTGAATGAGGGATGTAACCTGGTTCTCAACACAAAAGGTTTTCTAGAAGAAACTATAAAAATCTTAAAAGAGAACTAGAAGAAAAATGGGGAAAGGAAAGAGAAGCTATGCAAGAAAGCATCAACTTCCTGAATTGTGAATTGGAAAAAAGTAAAGAACTTGCAGGAAAGCAAGATTTGTGAATTGGAAAAGATAAAGAACTCACAAGAAAGTAAGATTTGTGAATTGGAAAAAAGGAAAAAAATAGTGAAATGGAAAAAAAAAATATCCATAGGGCAGATCAACTCATTTAAAAACTCAGTGGGACATATACAAAAAGAAGTAAAAAAGCTAATAAAGAAAAAAACTCATTAAAAATCAGAACTGAACAAACATGATATTGGACTAACAGAAAATTATTATGAAAAAAAGAACCTAGATACTATTTTACAGGAAATTATCAAAGAGAACTGCACAGATGTAATAAAATCAGAAGGTAAAATAGGCATTGAAAGAATTCATTGAACACCTTTTGAAAAAGACCCTAAAATAAAAACTCTGAGTAATATTGTGGCAAAATTTCACAACTATCAAACTAAGGAAAAAATATAAAAAGCAGCCAAAAAAAATAAATTCAAATACCGAGGTAACAAAATTGCCAAAATAAGAATCACTCAAGATCTGGCTGCTACTACATTAAAGGATTGAAGGGCTGGAATCTGATATTCCAAAAGACAAAAGAACTTGGAATGCTGCCAAGAATAAACTACACATCCAAGCTGAAAATTATCTTCCAGGGAAGATGGACATTTAATAATACAGATGAATTCCATTTGGTTCTAAGGAAAAAAAAAAACAAAAAACAAAAAACAAAAAACAAAAAAGATCTAAACAAAAAATGTTGATCTCCAACCACAGGACTCAAGAGAAGCAGAAAAAGGTAAAAAGAACTCTTGAGAAGTATATTTCTGTTGTGGATATACATAAAGAGTTCATGTATAATTTTATTTTACTGATATAACATAAAAAAGGGAAATATAAAAGGGGAAAAGGGGATAGTGTCAGAAAAAGGGAAAAGGTGAGGTAAAAAGAGAGTAACTACCTCCCATGAAGAGGCAAAGGAACTTATCATATCTGAGGGAATTTAGAGAGAGGAAGGAACATTGTGTGAATTTTACTCTCATCAGAGTTGGTTGAAAGAGAAAACAATTGACATATTTGTTTTACAGAGAAACTTCTCTCAATACATTAAAAAGTGAGAGAGGAAAAGAGAAAAGGAAAACAGTAATAAGGGAAGGGCACAAAAAAGGGTAAGGGATTCAAAGGTGGGAGGGAGGGACCCTAAAGAGGAAGAGTTGAGTGACGCCAGTAGTACCAATAAATTTAATTCTGGAAAAAAGAGTTAGGTGGGGTAAGAAAAAGAAAAGCATAATCTAGGGATAATAAGATGGCAGGACATACAGAATTAGTAATTTTAACCGTAATTGTGAATGGAATGAACTCTCCCATAAAGAGAAGGTGGATAGCAGACTGGATCAAAACTCAGAACCCTACAATATGTTGTTTACAGGAAACTCATTTAATCTAGGGAGATAGATACAGAATAAAGGTAAAAGGCTGGAGCAGAATCTATTATGCTGCAGGTGAAGTAAAAAAAAGAAGCTAACATTCATCTAATTAAAAAGAGATAAGGAAAAAAAACTATATCTTGCTAAAATATAGCATAAATAATGAAGCAATATCAATACTAAACATATATACACCAAGTGGTATAGCATCTAACTTCTTAAGGAGAAGATAAGAGAGTTGCAAGAAGAAATAGACAGCAAAAATATAATAGAGGGAGATCTCAACCTTGCACTCTCAGAATTAGATAAATCAAACCATAAAACAAATAAAAAAGAAATTAAGGAGGTAAATGGAATATTGGGAAAAATTAGGTTTGATAGATCTTTGGAGAAAACTAGATGCTGACAGAAAGGAGTATACTTTCATCTCAGCAGTTCATGGAACCTATACAAAAACTAAACATGTGTTAGGACATAAAGACTTCAAAATTAAATGCAGGAAGGAAGAAATAGTAAATGCTTTCTTTTCAGATCACAATTCAATAAAAACTACACTCAACAAAATGTTAGGGGTAAACAGACCAAAAAGTAATAGGAAATTCAGTAATCTCATGTTTAAAAAAACGATTGGGTAAAAGAGCATATTATAGACATAATTGATAATTTCACTCAAGATAATAAAAACGATGAGACATCATACCAAAATTTGGTATGCTACCGCCAAAGCAGTAATAAGGAGCGATTTTAGATCTTTAGAGGCTTATTTGAATAAAATAGAGAAAGAAAAGATCAATGCATTGGGTTTGCAACTTTCAAAGCTAAAAAAAGACCAAATCAAAAGCCCCAATCAAATACTACACATGAAATTCTAAAATTAAAAGGAGAAATTAATAATATTAAAGTAAAAAATATTGAATTAATAAATAAAACTAAGAGGTGGTTTTATGAAAAAACTAATAAAATAGATAAACTTCTGGTAAATCAAATTAGAAAAAGGAAAGAGGAAAGTCAAATTGCCAGTCTTAAAAAGGAAAAGGGAGAACTTTACAACAATGAAGAGGAAATTAGAGTAATAATAAGAAGTTACTTTGCCCAACTTTATGCTAACAAATGTGATAACCTAAGTGAAATAGATGAGTACCGCCAAAAATATAGGCTTTCCAGATTAACAGAGAAGGAAGTAAATTGCTTAAATAGTCCCATTTTAGAAAAAAGGAATAGAACAAGCTATTAATCAACTCCTTAAGAAAAAATCCCAGGACCAGATGGATTTACATGTAAATTCTACCAAACATTTAAAGAACAATTAGCCCTAATGCTATATAAACTATTTACAAAAAAGAGGGAATGAAGGAGTCTTACCAAATTTTGTTTATGAGACAGACATGGTACTGATACCTAAACCAGGTAGGTTGAAAACAGAGAAAGAAAATTATAGACCAAACTCCCTAATGAATATTGATGTAAAATCTTAAATAAGATATTCACAAAAAGACTACAGAAAATCATTCCCAGGATAATACACCAGGAATTCAGGGCTGGTTCAATATTAGGAAAACTATTAGTATTATTGACCTTATTAATAACTAAATTAACAAAATCTATATAATCATCTCAATGGATTCAGAAAAAACATTTGATAAAATTAAACATTCATATCT
This sequence comes from Sminthopsis crassicaudata, assembly GCF_048593235.1. Lineage (NCBI taxonomy): Eukaryota > Metazoa > Chordata > Mammalia > Dasyuromorphia > Dasyuridae > Sminthopsis > Sminthopsis crassicaudata. The sequence goes on from NC_133617.1 coordinate 201,386,019, forward strand.
ATTAAAAACACTTGACGATCTAGGAATAAGTGGACTTTTCCTCAAAATAATCAGTAGCTTCTATTTAAAATCATCAGTAAGCATCATATGTAATGGAGATAAACTGCAACCATTCCCAATACAATCAGGTGTGAAACAAGTTTGCCCACTATCACCATTACTATTCAATATTTTATTATAAATGCTATCTTTGGCAATAAAAGTTAAGAAAGTGATTAAAGGAATTAGAGTAGGTAATGAGGAAACCAAATTATCACTCTTTGCTGATGATTTGATGGTATACTTAAAGAATCCCAGATATTCTACTAAAAAGCTATTAGAAATAATCCACACCTGTAGCAAAGTTACAGGATACAAAATAATTCTTATGTATCACTAACAAAATGCAACAGAGTTAAAAAAAGAAATTCCATTTAAAGTAACTACCAATAGTATAAAGTATTTAGGAATCTATCTGCCCAAGGAAAATCAGGAACTTTATGAGCAAAATTACAAAACACTTTCTACACAAATAAAGTCAGATCTAACCAATTCGAACAATATTAAATGCTCTTGGATAGGGTAAGCAAATATAATAAAGATTAAAATACTACCTAAACTATTCTATTTAATTAGCGATATACCAATCAGACTCCCAAAAAACTATTTTAATGACCTAGAAAAAGTAACAACAAAGTTCATATGGATTAAAGGTCAAGAATTTCAAGGGAACTAAAAAAAAAAAAAAAAGTCAAATGAAAGAGGCCTAGCTTTACCAGATATTAAATTAACTTAAATTATATTAAAAAGCTGCAGTTACCAAAATCATTTGGTATTGGCTAAGAAATAATCTAGTTGATCAGCGGCTTGTTAGGTTCAAAGGACAAAATAGTCAATAACTTTAATAATCTAGTTTTTGACAAACCAAAAGACCTCAACTTTTCGGATAAGAACTCACTGTTCAACAAAAATTGCTGGGAAAATTTATTGCCTCTCCTATCTGTTTCAAAAAGATCTTTTATATAGGCATTTATTTCTGGTATGAAATAAGAATAAAGGGCAATTACAACTACTTTATAATAATAGGAAATAAAATCAAAAGTGCAATTTGGCTAAATTCCAATGAATATTTTATATGACTCATATCTTGTACTTCTTTTTACTCCAACATGAAATCTAATTTTTTCTTTTTTAAACATTGTAAAATTGTTTACATCCAACTTTAAGTGATTTTATCCTTATCAATGAGGAACTAATGAACTGGGCATATTAAGAATGATATAATGTCTTGAACTGAATAGATGATCACCCTACAGGACTCTATCCTGCTGAGATCACATCTGGAAATTATGTTTGGTTTTAGATATCACACTCTAGACACTCAGAAAAGAGAACTAATATGCTTATGGGCCTCAAGATCCTTTCATAGAAGAATTGGATGAAGTAACTATGAAGGTTAAACCTGAAAAAGAGTTGTGGTTGTCCATGGGAGAAAGACTCATTAGTCTTGTTTTGCTTGGCTTTTGTGAGTACATAGAGATAAAGTAAATGAAAGTTACACAATTAAATTTAGTTTAGTCTTTAGAATCAGCTTGATTTGGTGGAGTATTGAAGTCAGAAAGATTCTGATTCAATTATTGCCTCTTTAGAGATGAGTGTTGTTATTATGTGGATGGAAGGACATTTTTTTCCTCTTTGAAAGTAAATTCCATCTGCTTATGTAAAGAAATAGCTCTAGATTTGCTTATTTTCCCCTTCCCCTTAGAGCATTAGCAAAACATCATTTTTGCATGATTTACTGAGTCACAATGAATAGTTCAAACTGTTAAGTTGCCAATGCTTCTTAAACTGTGTGGTATTACTGATTTAGTTGCTAGAAGGAAAATCATGTCTCAATTATCTTCCCCAATATCTTATCCTTTAAAGAATCAAATATATTTTCATTTCTATTGACCTTAAAATTAGAATGGAGGCGCAGGACATAGTTGATAATCACTTTTCAGGTACCAGTGGTAGGTATTAGAAGACATTATGGTTATTGAAGAATTATAAAAACTTAACTTTTAAAGATTAAAAAATAGCATTTTCCTCATCATTAGACCACTAATAATATAGGCATTTTTTGAAGTTATTTCTTTCTATATATAAATCGGTACTTATTCATGATTTTGGGAGATTTTAACAAACTGTGGGATGTCTGAAAGCAACTTACTTGACAATGAATGTATTTTCTATTGAGGCAAAACCATGTTCTGTGCCTTCCGATTTTTTACTCATATTTCTAATTTGTTTTGGAGATTAGGACTTTAATGCCACATAAATACTCCTTTTTTCAAGTTTCCAAATATAGCAATGTTCTCTCCCACAAAAGAAAAAAATATCAGATCATGTATAATTATGAATGTAATGGAGCCAGTATAGAACAGGGTTATTTATCTATTTCTGCATTTGGGGTGAATTCTGGACATTTCTTTGACATTATTAAAATCAGTAATAACTCTACATGAAATATTTTCCTTTAATGTAACAGTTCTCAAATTGTGATCTAGAGAACTTTGGGAATACCTAGGATCTATTAAGTGGATCTGTTATGTCATATCTGTTGGAAAAAAGTCTTAAATTTCTAATAAAATCAACAGATATAAATGACATAAACAGAAATGTTTTATGGAGTTTTCAATAAATTTATTAGTATGAAGAACAAAAATGGTCCTGAGATAAAAAAAAAAGTTTGAGAATTGTTGCTCTAATGTATGACAATTGCATCATTTCGTTTTTCTGCCATTGATTTCATTCTCCTCTATTTCTCTTTAAATTTTAAAATGTGAATTTTTAGATTATTATAAGATAGAAAGATAAAAACAAAACACATCAAATAAAAATTATGTCTGACTTTTAAACTGTAATCACAATCATAAGTAGTCATGTGTATAAACAGAGATGAACTCTATTAGGTCACATATCCATTTGAAACATTTTGTGGAATATAATGTTGATTTAAGTCTAATTTCTACTAGACTGCTATATTGGTTCTAGCATTAAGAATTTCTTTTCTAAAATATTTCTTTTCTCAGGTTCATATAATATTAGATTATTGTATTCTATATTTTTCAGATCCACTCTTCTAGTATTTTCTGTTGATCTACATATTTATTTCTCTAACTCTCTCTCCCTCCTCTCCCCTTTGTCTCTGCTTCCCTTTGTCTATATTTTGTCTGTCTCTCTTTCTATATAAATTGATTTTGATTATTGCTTCATTATAGTATAGTGTGAGTTCTCTGAGCCCTATTCTCCCTTACCTCCTGCCTTGTCATTATTATATTAGCTATTATTATAGCAATTCCAGGGTTTTTGTTGTTCCAAAAATTATTTTATCCCTCTGTATATCCATTTGGTAGTTGCATTAATATGGAATTAAACCTTTAAACTGGCTTGGATATTATGTTAACTTTTGGTATATTATCATGAGTAGATCAGGAGCATTGGATATGTCAAATTACTTAAACTGTAGTTTATTTCTTTAAAAAAAATTTGTAATTATCATAGAACTTTCATGGGTGGAGCCAAAATGTTGGAGTAAAGTCAGGCAGCTTCTCGAGCTTTCCCAGTTACCCTCAAAAACCACATAAAAGTAAGCCTCTGAACAGAATCTGATGGAATGAAACTACACTCCATGTCAAAATAGACTGGAAAAAAAAAAAACTTCAAGAAAGGTCATTCTTACTTTCTTACTGGAATGTAAAGGTTATTCAGCCCAACTCAGGCAGGTTCTGGGAAAAAAAAAGATGAGAGGATTTCAATCACAGAAAATCAGCAACTAAGATCCTCTGTCCTGGCTCAGTAGAGAAGCAGATCAGTAGGGCAGCTTCCAGTCCCATCTCAGAAGACAAATTCTGGGAAACCCCACCATTTCCTAAAAAGAGTAGGTAAAGCTACCTCCTGAAAACATAAGGTGTCTCTGTTCACAAAGACAAGTCTCAGAGCTGTATGGAAACTAAAGAACATGCCTCCTTTACACCAGCACCAGACCTCAACTATAATAATAAAGAAAAGAGAAAATGCAAAAAAAAAAAAAAATAGAAAGAAAATGAGCAAGAAACAGATAAGAACTTTGGCCATAGGAAGCTACTATGGTGACAGGGAAGACCAACATATCAACTCAGATGAGGAAAAAATGCCCGCAGAGGAAATCTCAAAGAGTAATAGTAATTGGTCTCAAATACAAAATAGTTTCTTGGAAAAACTGATAAAATACTTTAAAAGGTAAATAAGAGAGGTAAAATTAAAAAAGAAAAGAACAGAAAAGAAAGGTATTCAAGAGAGAGCCAAAGTCTGAAAAAAGAAGGAAAAAAATTGACTGAAGATAATAACTCCTTAAAAGATACAATTGGCCAAATGAAGACAAAAAAAATCCACTAAAGAAAACAATACATTCAATAGTACAATTAACCAATTGGAAAAAAGGGATACAAAAGCTAACTGAAAAAAAAATCACACATTAAAAACTATGATGGGGCAAATGGAAGCTAATGACTCTCTGAGAGAGCAAGAATCACTTAAACTTAAAAAAAAGAAAAAAAATTAAAAAAAAAAATGAAATGCCTCATTGGAAAAATAGCCAACCTAAAAAATAGATGCAGAAGAGAATAAAAATGGCCTACTTGAAGATCATGAAAAAAAAGAGCACAGATAGCATTCTTTAAGAGATAATTTAAAAAAATGTCCTAATATTCTAGAAACAGAGGGGGAAATACTCAATGAGAGAATACAATGATCACCTTCAGAAAGAAATCCCACAAGAAAACCACAAGGAATTTTGTTGCAAAATTACAGAACTACAATTTTAAGGAGAAAAATACTGCAAGCTGCCAGACAAAAACAATTCAAATATCAACAAGCATACAGTCAAGATTATCTAGCAACTTCTATCATAAAGTATCAGAAGGCCTGGAACACTATATTGTGGAAAGTAAAAAACCTAAGGTAAAATCAAGAATTAGCTAACCAATGAGACTCAGCATCACCTTTCAGGGGAGGAAATGGATTTTAATGAATAAAAAATGTTCAATCATTTCTATTGAAAACAACAACAAAAAAAAATTAAACAGAAAATATAATCTATAAACACAGGACTAAGAAGAAACAAGAAAGGTACTTGGGAGATATATACATTATTTAAAGGTTAAACTGTTTACATCTCTAGATGGAAAATGATATCTGTAATTCTTGAGAACTATATCTATTATTGGGGCTGATAGAGGGGGCATCACATAGATGGAGGATATGGTTGTGAATGGACTCTGATATGATGATATCAAAGAAAAACACATCAGGGTTGGATAAAATTCTATGCTGGAAAAGGAGGAAGGTATAATGGGACAAATTAGATCACATGAAAAGGTACACAAAACCTACTACAACTGAGGCATAACAGAGAGGGAGATGAACATTGTCTGAAATTTAATCTCATTAATTTTGAATCTAATTGGGAATAACTTAATTATATAGAAATTTATCTAATCCTATAAAGAAGTAAGAAGAGAAAGAGGAAAGAAAAGGGAGAGGTGGAATAGGAGGGAGAGCAGAAACTAGGGCAAAAAAGATAAGAAAAGAGGGGAAGGGGTGATAGAAGATAAAATTTTGAGTGGGATGAGTTAAAAAACAATTTGAAGAGAAGGAAGAAGGGAAGAAAGGAGGATAGAAAATAAGGTAGTAGGTAGGGTGGAGTATAAAACATTACTGAAGACATAGTGGAAAGAGAGAATGAAAGTATATACAGGGGAGAAAATATGGCGAGAGGAAAGGAAATACAGAGATGGTAATCATAACTGTGAACATGAATGGGATGAACTCTCCCATAAAATATGTTGTTTACAAGAAACACATTTTACACAGAGAGACACATAAAGAGTAAATGTAAAAGAATTCAGCTGAAGTAAAAAATAAAGCAGGGCTAGCAATTCTGATATCAGATAAATCAAAACTTGAGATAGATCTCATAAAAAAGAGATAAGGAAGGAAAGTACACATTGATAAAGGGACAGTAAAAAATGAAGTAGTAATGATATTGAATGCACATGCACTGAGTGGTAGAGCAAATAAATTCCTAGAGATTTTAAGCCAGTTATAGGAAGAAATAGACAATAAAATTATACTAGCGGGAATCTCAAATGTCCCCTCTCAGAATCAGACAAATATAACCACAAAATAAACAAGAAACTAAGGAAGTTAATAGAATCTTACAATCTCTGGAGAAAACTGAATCAGAACAGAAAGGAATACATCTTTTCCTCAGGTGTACATGGCACCTGCACACAAATTAACCATGTATTAGTGCATAAAAAAAAAAAACAAAAAACTGACAATCAAATACAGAATGGCAGAAATTGTAAATATTCCTCCCAATGATAAAGACATATTTTAAAAAAATTTCAAGAGCGGGGGGCAGCTAGATGGTGCAGTGGAAAGAGCACCAGCCTTGAATTCAGGAGGACCCAAGTTCAAATCTCATCTCAGACACTTAACACTTCCTAGCTGTGTGACCCTGGGAAAGTTACTTAACCCTAGCCTAACAAAAAAAAAAAAAAAAAAAAAAAATTAAAAATTAAAAAAAAATAAAAAATAAAAATAAAAATCTCAAGAGCTAAATGGATTTGCAAACGAATTTTACCAAAAACCAAAAAGTAATTAATTCTAATAGTATTTAAACTATTTGGGAAAATAGGTAAAGAAGGAATTCTGTCCTTAAAAAATAAAATCTTAGCAAAGAGATTATGATAATACTATTTATTAGTATTATGGTAATAAAAAATAGGACAATATACTATAAACAAATTGGAATTCTACTAGGAATCCAGAACTTGTCCAATGTCAGAAAAAAACAATGATGATAATTGAACATATCAATAACATAACAACAGAAATCATATGATAATCTCAATAGATGCAGAAAAAGTTTCTGACAAAATATAAAAATACTGAAGAGCTGATGGATAAAGAAATTTTTCCTCAAAATTATAGCAGTATCTATGTAAAACCATCAGCAAGTAAAGAATAGTAATCTAGTATTTGACCAACTCCTACAGTCCAGCTTCTGGAATAAGATTTCATTATTTGACAAAAAAATTGCTGAAAAAAACTGGAAAATAATGTCAGAAACTTGGCAGAGATGTACATCTCATACCTATACAAAAATAAAGTCAAAATGGGTACATGATTTGGGCATGAAAGGATGATATCATAAAAAATTAGGAGAGCAAGGACTAATTTCCTTATCAAATCTTTGGAGAAGGAAGGAATTTTTGACCAAAGAATTACTAGAAAACTTTATGAAAAAGAAAATGGACAACACTTATTATATTAAATTTAAAAGTTTTGGAACAAACGAAACAAAAAAAAAATCAAAATGGAAGTCCAAAGCTGAAAAAAAAGTTTTACAGGCAATATTTCTGATAAAGGTCTCATTTCTAGAATATATAAAGAATTGTTTCTAATTCGTAAGAATAAAAGTCATACTCAATTGATAAATGATCAAAGGTTCTGATGAGCCAATTTTCAGATGACAAAATTAAGGACAGCTATTGTCATATAAAAAGTGCACTAAATATCTATTTATTAGAGAAATATAAAGTAATACCACTCTGAGGTACTACTTTACACGTCTCAGATTGATTATGACAGGAAAAAGATAATGGCAAATGTTGGAGGTGATATAGGAAAACTGGGAAAAATAATGCATTGTTACTCAAGTTGTGAAATGATCCAATCATTCTGCAGAGCAATGTGGAACTGTGCTCAAAGGGATGTAAACTGCATATCTATTGTTTTTCCATTTTGCTCTGATTTTTCTCTCCCAAAATGATTCATACATTGTGTATTAAATGTGTATTTAAATGTGCATTAAAAATAAAGTGACATAGGTGACAAAAAAATAAAAGCAAGAAATGCTTTGTAATTTTATCTCACACAAATATCGGATATGGTTTGCCAGATTTACCCCCAAATATTTTGTGCATTTTGCAATAATTTTGAATGGGACTTATTTTTGTATAATTTCCTATGACATATTATTTTATATACATATATTGATTTTTTTTGGTTTATTTGGAGCTTACAATTTTATTGCATCTATTGATTTTCTCAGTTAATTTCTTTGCTGCTTCCCTAGGACTTTCTATGTAAAATATGAAAACATAAGCAAATAAGGTTTGCCATATTTATTTTTTCAGTTGTCTCTTTAATTTATTTCTCTTATTGTCATTTCTCATTAGCTATGCTGCTTATGTGAAGTTTTCCTTCATACTAAACAAATCCAGTTCTCTCAGTAGATGCTCATCTTGTGGGATTTGCGAGGTCTTTCTGTAATCTAGATTTCCTAAACATGTATCAAATCACATATTTTTGCTTTAAATATTGTTGGTATATGTTAGGTTTTTACTACATGCTAATGAGATAATGAGATATTAGGTTCTTACTAAGTGCTAAGTCGGTACTTAACAATTCTCTAATTCTGGCCTTTAGGGGAGTTTTACTCCTATGAACTCCTGGGAAGGAGCTTGCATGCTTAGGAGGAGCAAGTTCATTAGTTGAAGTAATTTTTCCCAGAAGCCCTGTGTTATCCCACACCCATTTTCTGGAAGGATAAAAGAGGGCGGCACTTGAAAGATTGAGAGTCTTGTCTGGGCCAGACTTAAGGCGGCTCTCCAGAGGAAGAAGAAGTCTCTCCTCTAGACCAGAGAGCAATTGTCAGCTTCTGGAGACAAGAGCACGTTACAAATTGGCATCCACAATGTGGGGCAAGGACTTTTGCTTATCCTGACAAGGACTTATTCTGAGCCCTTCAGAGGAGCTAGACCGGACCATGGCAATTTGGCACCAGAACAGGGACAGACACGATCCTGATTCCAGTGGGAAAATCTCTGATTCAGATTCCAGTGGAAAAGACTTTCTGAGGCAGAAATAACCATGAGTAACAAGGAAACTTTGTTAAAGATTAAGCGATTGTTCTAATAGACAAATAAGGAACTTAACTTGTTAAGAGCTAAACCAGCACCCTCTTATAGCTGAAATGGGGCAGATGTTAGCTAAAGACATTCCCTCGACCTCAGCCAACTCAGCCCCAGCCCCAGTGGCAGCCTCAGCTCCACCCCCAATTAAGAGTGGTACTATAGAGAGGATAATTAAGATAATTGAAGAGCAGAGTTTACTTGTAACCTGGGTACAGATTGCTAAACTCTTGGCTGCATTAAGATACACGTCCCCTTGGTTCTTAGAGGAAGAAAAAATGGATGTAGATAACTGGAAGTTAGTGGGATTTGAAATGAAAGAATTCATGCAAAAAAAATGGGCCTTGTTCAATTTCTGCAGATGTATTTTATATCTACAACACATAGTTCAGTTAGCCTTAAATTATTGAGCAAATTGTAGGAGAAGGAAAAGTTTTAAAAATGAACAGAGGAGGAAGTGTGAGGGAAAAAAGGAAAGATCAAGATATTGCCCAAGAGCAAAGGGATTTAAATGAGGAATTAGGGTATGATAACTCTGATTCTCTTGAAGAAGCTTCAACCCCGCCTAGAGAGCAGATTATTGACAGGCCCACATCAACTCCACCTTCAGAGGTGGAGGAAGAAGGAGGAGGGGAAGAGGCAGAAACACAAACAAAATTGCCTGGTAAGCAGCCTATGACAAGATTAGAAAAAGCATTGGTTAAAACTAAGAGAAAAGGACAGGATATAAGTGATTTTATACATGCATATCCTGTGATTGAAGAGATTGATTCTGTAGGTCAAAAAAGGAGAAGATATGCACCTTTAGATTTGAATAAAATTAAAGATTTGAAAAAAAGGTTGTACCCTTTATGGGGCTACATCAGCTTATGTTAAAATGTTACTAGATGGTTTGTCTTATGAAGTCCTAACCCCGAATGATTGGAAATCCATAGCAAGGACATGTCTAGAACCTGGACAAAATTTGTTATGGCTTGTGGAGTTTCATGAATTATGTAAAATCCAATTCAGATGCAATTTGGAAATAGGAGTTAACACACAATTCACTTTTGAGCACTTAGCTGGTGAAGGTCGGTATGGAGAGAATTCAGAACAGATTAATTATACCATGACAATATATGAGCAAATTGCTAAGGCTGCAATAAAAGCTTGGGGTGTCCTCCCTGGACAGAAAGATCAGGGAGAGGCTTTCACTAAAATAGAGCAAAGTCCCAATGAACCTTTTGCAGATTTTGTGGGACATTTGCAAGCAGCTGTCAAAAGAACCATTGGAGAAAATGCAGCTACAGAAATAATGACCAGACATCTGGCTAAGGAAAATGTCAATGAGATTTGCAAAAGAATTATATGGGGATTAGACAAAGATGCTCCTTTAAAGGAGATCATTAGACGCTGTGCTACAGTGGGAACAAATGCTTTTTATACCCAGACTATGATGAATGTGGAAAGACAGGGTCCCTCCTGGCAAGGGACTTCTAGAGAAACTCAGCGATGATTTCAATGTGGAAAAATTGGACACCTAAGAGCTCAGTGTAAATATGGAGATAGAGTGAGAAGACAAGGTGAAAACCCCATGTCCAAAATGCAAGACTGTTAAAGAACTTTAAAACCAGCAGGAATCATTGGATTAACCTAACACAAGATGAGACTAATGGACAATGGACTTATGGACATTTATAAATTTTCAATTTATGATTATTATGTGTAATGCCTCGCATATTGATGGATTTATGTTTCAAGGTCATGACCACCCTATGTTCTAAATCAAAAGAAAGGGGGAGATGTTAGGTTCTTACTAAGTGCTAATATGATAATGAGATATTAGGTTCTTACTAAGTGCTAAGTCGGTACTTAACAATTCTCTAGTTCTGGTTTTTAGGGGAGTTTTACTCCTGTGAACTCCTGGGGAGGAGCTTGCATGCCTAGGAGGAGCAAGTTCATTGGTTGAAATAATTTTTCCCAGAAGCCCTTGCGTTATCCCACACCCATTCTCTGGAAGGTTAAAAGAGGGCGGCACTCGATAGGTAGACAGTCTTGTCTGGACCAGACTTGAGGCGGCTCTCTGCAGGAAGGGAAGTCACTATTCTGGACCAGAGTTGACAGCAACTATCTGGAGACAAAGGCTCTCTATACAAGAAGAAGAATCTATCTGAGAGATTTGAGTTGACACAGCAGATCTCCTCCCAGAGAGCAATCAGCAGCTTCTGGAGACAACAGCTCATTACAAATATATAATTGGGTATAATAGGATTTCATATGTATATGCATATATGTATATCTCTATGGGTATACATTCAAATAAGTTTTACCTCAACTTTTTTCATGAATCTCCTTTTCTTTTTAATCCTGGTAATTTATTCCTTGAAGTGTCTCATCTCATTCTAAGCTCTTTGTATAAATATCTAAATATATATATATATATATATATATATATATATATATATATATATATATATATATATATATATATATATGTATATATATATATATATATATATATATATATATATATATATATATGTATATATACACACATATATATATTTTTATATATATATATATACACATACATATATATTTATATATATATATACATACACATATGTACACATATGTATATGTATATATATGTGTGTGTGTGTGTATATGTATACGTGTATATATATGTGTGTGTGTGTGTGTGTGTGTGTGTGTGTGTGTGTGTGTGTGTATAAATGTGCTTTTAAGAGAGCTATCCAGATTTAAATGTCATGAATAATATGAGGGAAAAGGAAAAGGAGTATCAAATTTTATAGCCAAAGTGTTTTACTAATACTATTAGATTTTGGAATTAATTATAAGTGGCTTTATTTTACTCATTTTCATCCTTTTTTGTTGCTTCAAAAAAATTCTGATTCTTAATATGCTATCCTCACAATTTAGCTGATATTGTTTTTACAATGATAATAGAAAAGAAAGTAAAATAAGTATTCTATAATCTGACTATTATCACCTACTGATTCAGTTTCCATAAAATCATAAAATTTTATATAAGATTTATTTCAATGATATTATTTTACAGATTAAAAAATGTAAAATATATGTGAACTGTTAAAATGGAAGAAACCTCAGTTCAAAATGGGTACCTGGAATGAGCAAAAGTCTTACCACTGTTTACAAAGCTTATAAATGCATTTATTGCTTGACAAGGAGCTTGCAAGCTTGAACAGTGAAACAGTATATCTTTTTTTTTTTTTTTTTTTAAACAAAGGAAGGCTGGGAATTAGAGATAAAGGCAGGAACTGAACAATTTCTAGAAAAGAGTAAGTTAAGGACCTCCATCTGAGGGAAAGGGAGATTCAGAAAGAAACAGTGAAGAATTCTAGTGTGTCAGAGCGGTGGCCCTTTGATGCACAAACCAGAAGGCATCCTTATTGAGAAGCTGTCCTTGCAATCAAGGCTTGACCAGGAAAAAAAAAAAGAAAGAAGGAAAGAAAGAAAGAAAGAAGGAAAGAAAGAAAGAAAGAAAGAAAGAAAGAAAGAAAGAAAGAAAGAAAGAAAGAAAGAAAGAAAGAAAGAAAGAAAGAAAGAAAGAAAGAAAGAAAGAAAGAAAGAAAGAAAGAAAGAAAGAAAGAAAGAAAGAAAGAAAGAAAGAAAGAAAGAAAGAAAGAAAGAAAGAAAATAGATTATATCTGAAAGCTCTATAACCATCTCTGAAGATGGAAATGTCTTTTGAAGATCCATAAATTACCAATAGGTCAGGGATTGCTTCAAAGTCATATGAGTTTATTTGATTTCAGGGCTGTGGGATTTTCTTTGGATATCCAAGTGCGTTTACTCTTGGTCACCACAAAAGTTAAGATATTTTGGACATCAGAATTCCTCCCAATTGACTAGTTAATATACTATTCCATTATCTTATTTCTCTGTGAAAAAAGGGAAGCTCTAGGATATTTAATCTGTTCGTGCAATCATTACAGAGCCCATGGTCAGATATTGAATGAATAACTTACGTCTTCTAAATAGTAATAGATGATGGATATTATCATTCACTTTAGAAACTTCCTTATATCTTTTATTGTATGTTTTTGATGTAGCTTTGAAGTATATATGCCTTTGTTTTAAAAAAGTGATTGTTAAGCAGTTAAAGGAACTGGGGTTCTTGGGTCAATAAAATTGAAGGAGGAGCTTATCAGTGAATCCTAGAATCAAAGGCAGAGACAAAGATCCATCACCATCTTTGGGGTATTCCCTCCTGTCCAGAGAGGTGAGAAAATTAAAAATACCTGGTTTTAAAATATTGGAGGGAGGAAGAACATCACCATTACACATTTTTTGGTCCTCTCACTTCTCTACTTAAAATAATCAGGTTGATTTATCTATTAACAAATTTATGGAATTAAAAATTCTACAATCTAATATCATCTTATTTTTTCAGATGTGTCTCATAATATTTTCTCCCATGTATTATTTGTGCCTTGAAGTCACTCCAGTGATTGTATGAACATGCTTGAAATGGATAATTTTATCTTTAATCACCTATAGAATTCCAATTCATCCTTCAAAGTTTAATTCAATGCAGAGCAGGATTCAACAAATATTTATTAAAATGAGAAAAATGCACTCCTAATTTTGTGATCTTCTTTTCCAGATAAACTTTCCTGAAGTGTCTTTTCTACATTTCCCCGAAGTCTTCTTAAACTATTTTTAGACTTTTATAATTATAAATCTCTATTAATTTGTAAGCTCCAGAGTAGGAAACATGTCTTATTTAAATGTTTCCTTCACTCAGGAAAGGAAATTCTTGTATGACCTTTGTATATAATTATTATTTTAAAATATATAGTGAAAGTCAGAATTTAAAAGCATAATATATTGATATATCATTTGGTTTCTAGTTATTTATCATGTGTATTTTTATTGTTGTTGATGTTAATAGTGATTTTGAAAGTATAGAATGCTAAAAGTATTTGTACAAAAAATAATAAACTAGGCTTTAATTTTAATGACAGAGAGCCATGGAGTGAACAAGAATGGAAGGTAAATGTAGATAAGACAAATCTGGAAAAAGAATAAATAAAAAACAGACTGATTTGTGGGGGGAAACCCTCAAAGCTGAATTGAGGAAAAATCCAAAGTAAATAAAGACATCAAAATTCTTCTTTATGTCAATATTTCAAATTTTCACTAAAGGGTACTTGGGCACTGATAATAATATTTAAAAAAATAAAGAAACATACAAATAAAATAAAACATTTCTTTTGTGATTGTGGGATGACTGTTTTGACATGGACATAGACCAGTTTTGAGCTAGGTTATAACAGCTAGAATCATAGATATAGAATATGATGGGACCTTAGACACCAGTCAAATTCTTTATTTTGCATAAACTAAGATTGAGAGATTGAGTGAAGTTAGTATGTGAGGCAGAATTTTAATGCACTTATTGATGATTCCAAGCCCACTACAGAAATTAGCTGGTGAGTTGTGTATTCACATTTTCTAGAGGGAGAAATACAATGTGGTATTGTCAAAAGTGTTCCTCTGTTTTGTTTAAGGGAGGAGTAGGGGCAGAATTGTAATGAACTAGTTTTATATAACTAGAGAATATCTGTAGTTTCTGAAACCACAATTTATGGCAAGAGTAAAAGTGAGATGTTAACCTTGTTATGCCCAAATAACATAAGGCAATTGTAGGTCAAATCCATTGCTTATCACTGAGCTGACAAAACCATTTTCTTAAATGGGACTTTGTTAGTGTTAGTCCACAGAAATAAATGGTTTTGTCTTAAAGGAAATATCTTCCCCAATATTGTCAGATTATATTTCTCACTATAAATTGAACTTTGTGTATTTTTTTCTTTTCTGTGGAATTCAATGAGTAAAGTAATCCAAAATTTTAAATACCTAGAAAGTTTGTAAAATTTTCTTATATGGGGACATGATTTATATGTTATCAACACAATAAGAGCCATTATGCAAAATTTTGAGGAAAAAATCATTTTAAAGAAATTGCCTGGCTGTATCCTAGGAGTCATAAAAAATGGGGAAAGGACCCATATGTGCAAAAATCTTTGTAGCAGCCCTTTTTGAAATGGCAAACAACTGGAAAGTGAGTGATGTCCATCAGTAAGCTGAATATGATATGGCATATGAATGTTATAGAATAATATTGTTCTATTTTTAAAAAAATGTCTGCAGGATGATTTCTTTTTTTTTTCATTTTTTAAATTAATTTTATAATTATAACATTTTGTGAAAGTATATATGCATAGGTATTTTTTTTTGCAACATTATCCCTTGTTATCCCTTCTGTTTGGAATTTTTCCCATCTTTCCCTCCACCCTCTCCCCTAGATGGCAGGCATTCCCATACATATTAAATATCTTATAGTATATCCTAGGTACAATATATATGTGCAGAACCAAATTTTGTTGTTGTTATTGCAAAGGAAGAATTGTTATTTGGAAGGTAACAACAATCTGGGAAGAAAAACAAAAAAAAAAAAATACTCACAGTTTACACTCATTTCCCAGTGTTCCTTTTCTGGGTGTAACTGATTCTGTTTATCATTGCTCAATTGGAATTGGATTAGCTCTTCTCTATGTTTAAGATATCCACTTCCATCAGAATACATCCTTATACAGTATCATTGTTGAAGTGTATAATGATCTCCTAGCTATGCTCATTTCACTCAGCATCAATTGATGTAAGTCTCTCCAAGCCTCTCTGTATTTCTCCTGTTGGTCATTTCTTACAGAACAATAATATTCCATAACATTCATATACCATAATTTACCCAACCATTCTCCAATTGATGGACATCCATTCATTTTCCAGTATCTAGCCACTATGAAAAGAGCTGCCACAAACATTTTTGGCATATACAGGTCCCTTTCCCTTCTTTAGTATTTCCTTGGGATATAAGCCCAGTAGTAGCACTACTGGGTCAAAGGGTATGCACATTTTGATAACTTTTTGGGCATAATTCCAGATTGCGCTCCAGAATGGTTGGATTCTTTCACAACTCCACCAATAATGTTTCAGTGTCCCAATTTTCCCATAGCCCCTCCAACATTCATTATTTGTTCCTGTCATCTTAGCCAATCTGACAGGTGTGTAGTGGTAACTCAGAGTTGTCTTAATTTGCATTTATCTGACCAATAGTGATTTGGAACACTCTTTCATATGAGTGGAAATAGTTTTAATTTCATCATCTGTAAATTGTCTGTTATTATTCTTTGACCATTTATCAATTGGAGAATGGCTTGATTTCTTATAAATTAAAGTCAATTCTCTGTATATTTTGGAGATGAGGCCTTTATTAGAACCTTTACATGTAAAAATGTTTTCTCAATTTGTTATTTCCCTTCTAATCTTGTTTGCATTAGTTTTGTTTGTGCATAAACTTTTTAATTTGATGTAATCAAAATTTTCTCTTTTGTGATCAATAATGATCTTTAGTTCTTTTTTGGACACAAATTCCTTCCTCCTCCACAAGTCTGAGAGATAAACTGTCCTATGTTCCTCTAATTTATTTATGATCTCGTTCTTTAAGCCTAAATCTTGGACGCATTTTGGTCTTATCTTAGTATGTGGTGTTAAATGTGGGTCCATGCCTAGTTTCTGCCATACTAATTTCCAGTTTTCCCAGCAGTTTTTGTCAAATAATGAATTCTTATCCCAAAAGTTGGGATCTTTGGGTTTGTCAAACACTAGAATGCTATTTTTATTCACTATCTTGCTCTTTGAACTTAGCCTATTCCTCTGATGAACTAGTCTATTTCTTGGCCAATACCAAATGGTTTTGGTGACTGTTGCTTTATAAGATAGTTCTGGATCAGGTACAGCTAGACCACCTTCATTTATTTTTTTTTCATTACTTCCCTTGAAATTCTGGACCTTTTGTTGTTCCATATGAATTCTGTTGTTATTTTTTCTAGGTCATTAAAACAGTTTCTTGGGAGTCTGATTGGTATAGCACTAAATAAATAGATTAGTTTAGGGAGTAATGTCATCTTAATTATATTTGCTCAGCCTATACAAGAGCACTGAATCTCTTTCCAATTATTTAAATCTGACTTTATTTTTGTGGCAAGTGTTTTGTAGTTTTGCTCATATAATTCCTGACTTTCTTTTGATAGATATATTCCCAAATATTTTATACTATCGACAGTTATTTTGAATGGAATTTTGTAAGGGGCCTTTACATGAGTGCCACAGCGCATCGGGAGATTGAGGCCCGGAAGTAATTTCTGTGGATATTAGGACTGCCCTTGGGCGGGATCCTGGCCATATTGAGATAGCTTCGTAATGGGTGACTCTCTCGCTGATTGGCTGTGTGTGTTACCTCACAGGCCCTATGTAAGCCCACTGCAGGCAGCAAGCGCCCTCTTTAATCTGGCGTTCTTTACCCTGGCTCCCTAGCCTGGGTGGCCAAGCCAAGATGGACAGCCAAAAGAGGTAAGGGTTTTGGTAGTGAGCACATGGGTCTTCTGACCTGGTGTTCACTTGGGAACCAACAAGTCAGGGCATCAGTTAGGACATTATGTGAGTAGGTATAATAAAGGCTTTTAAGATTACACGTGGTTGTTCTTGAGTGCGCTACTGGTTATTAAGCTATAGATTCAAGAGATTGTGGCCAGAGACCTTAGAAGGCCTCAGAGGAGGCAAGCCGGGTAGAGTTCACACTGCAAAGGACAGTGGTCAAAGGTATTCTGGTGGATCTAGGACAGACTAGTAATTGTAACTGCCAGGAGAGCACGTTACAATTGGCGCCCAATGTGGGGCGCCAAATGCTGGAACTCTATCTTTCCAGAAATCAGCAGGAGTCAGGATCACTAAACGTCTTTATTCTAGATCTTTACCGTCGCCTCCAACGCCACGTCACAAGTGCAAGTGAGTGTGAGTTCCACCACCCAAGTTTCTCTTACTCCTCCCACACAAGTCACTTCCCTCTCTTTGTCTCACCGATCAAGTCAGCACAGAACAGCTGGGGAGGGTCAACCTTAAACAAGTTAATAAGGAACCGTCCAATTGGCAATTAGTCTCACGTGCTTCATCATCCAAGTGCATTGTTCAGTTCTAGCCCTTTACAGAATTTCTCTTTGTATCTCTTGCTCTTGGATCGTGTTGGTAATGCATAAAAATGCTGAGGATTTATGTGGATTTATTTTGTATCCTGCAACTTTGCTAAACTTCTGAATTATTTCTAATAGCTTTTTAGCAGAGTCTTCGGGGTTCTCTAAGTATACCATTATGTCATCTGCAAAGAGTGATAGTTTGATTTCCTCATTTCCTACTCTAATTCCTTGAATCTCTTCCTCAGCTCTTATTGCTGAGGCTAGCATTTCTAATACTATATTGAATAGTAATGGTGATAGTGGGCAACTTTGTTTCACTCCTGAAATTACAGGGAAAGGTTCCAGTTTATCACCCTTGCTTATGATGTTTACTGAAGGATGATTTCAAAGAGATCTGGAAAGACTTAAATGAACTAATGCTAAGAGAAGTGATTAGAACCAGCAGAACTTTGTACCCAGCAACAGCAATATGATCGATTCTATCAGCCTTGGCTCTTTGAAACAGCTCAGTGATTAAGGCCAGTTCCAATAGTCTCGTGATAAAGAGAGCCATCTGCACCCAGAGACAGAACTGTGGGGACTGAGCATAAAAGCAACATACTATTTTCACTTTTTGATTTGCATTTTGTTTTCTTTCTTATTTTATCTAATTTTTCTTTGCAGCATGATAATTGTGGAAATATATATATTTGAGTTCACATGTTCAACATAATATTGGATTACTTGCTGTCTAGGAAAGGAGATGGGGGAAAGAGACAAAAATTTGGAACACAAGATGAGGCAAGTGTGTGTGTTGAAAATGTTCTAATTCACTTTTTGAAAATGAAATGTTTTAATACAAAATAAAATATTGCCTAGAAACCTTTTTGATAAAATATTTGAAACACATTTTGGAAGTGTTTTAATGAAATTTTACTTTTCAATTTCATTGAAGTATTATAGGTGGCATAAAATGAATTTTCTTTAAAGAGTCCTACAGTATTGTAGAATTGTAAAACATTTGGAAGCACCTACAAGATGTTTTCTATGACAGTGGCATACACACATCTTTTGATATTCCAAAATCTATAATTTTATCCATGTGGATACACTCTCCAACCAAGCAGATCCAAGCTCTTCTAAACATTATAGTCTTTTGCTCCAAAATTTATCTTGACTCTAAGCTTGCATCACTTGATGACTGGCCTTCTGTGATATATTGCAGCATAAAGCAACTTTTACAATTAAACATAGATGAGCATAATAGCACATGCCTGTGATTCCAGCTTCTGGGATACAGAAGCAGGTTGATTATTGGAGCTTGAGAGTTTTGAGCTGAAATGAATTCAACATCAAAATACTGAGCTGCTAGGAGATGGTGGTAAGTACAATTATTTAGGGAGGGGTTAGTAGACCCAAATCAGAGAGTATGTCAAAGTTCTTTTGCTGCCCATATATGAGTAGCCCCTTAATTTTTCAGCCTTGCCAAGAGCTAGTGAGATATATGGATACATGTCTGTATGTATATCTATACATGTCTATATGCATTATACATGTAATTTTGGTATGTGCATGCATGCATGTATTATGTGTATGTGAATGCATGCATTCCACTTAATGTGTGTATGAAGCAATATTTTATGTTTGAATGCCTATAGTAGATTATATTTCTGAAAAGTAATATAACAACAATGAAATGTTATCTATAAGGAACACAGAGAAAAGTGAATAAATATAGCAATAATATTAGCTTGAAGACTAAGTAGAAAGTTAGTATAAAAATATAAGACTAGCATAACACTTATCAATGATTGTTCAAGGTAATCTGGGGGAATTTAATTTTTAGAAGACTGATTCTTTTGATTCTCATAAAAGCAGCCAATATAATGATGATGCACATTCTCAAAATTGTTTAAAACATTTTAATGGTTTAAGTAATTTAATCGAAAATGTTTTAAAGAACAAAAGTATTTGTATGCTCATCTACAAATAAGAAAATTTCCATCCTAAGAAAATTATCCAGGCCCATCATTTTCATTTGTTTCATTTCTAGGTTATTCTCTTGACTCAACTAAGAGTCAATTATGCCCTGACTCTTGTCTTTCAAATTACAATGTAAGCTTGTCAAGATCTTTTTTATTTTATTTTTGTTCATGTTTCTTAGCACAGTACCTAGCACTTAGCAAACCCTTAAGAATATGCTCATCCAGAAAAGAGCGCCCAGAGAGAGAATGATGGGGTCTGGTAGGGAGAAGCATAACATAGTAATTTTATCTTTTTATTTCTGTTTCTTTGTATTTTGTGTTCTTTCTCATTTTCCCCTTTTTGATTTGATTTTTCTTGTGTAACATGACAACTGTGAAAAAATGTACAGAAAAATTGTACATGTTTGACATATATTGTATTACTATCTAGAGGAGGGAGTGGGGAGAAGGGAGGAAAAAAAAAGCTTTGCAACACAAGATTTTGCAAGGGTAAGTCTTGAAGCTCTCTATGAATATGTGTTGAAAAAAAACTTTAATAAAAAAGAAATGCTTATTCACTTGATGTCTAGATTGATGAAATGAATTTTCTATTGTAATGAATTTAGTAAGTTTTAGAGCTGAGGCTAAAATTGAAGTCATCAACCTTGGTGATTATTAAAAAAAAAACACATTGATTCTGAGACCAATAGAGAGGAATAGACTAGAAAATGTAGGAGCTATATCATTTTGTTGTTGTTACTGTAAATTGTGAGGTGTTGGACAAACTCACACCATTTTTTTGTCTCTCATTCTCAAAATTTTGTGCCATAGAAGGTTAAAGTTGGATGAGTCCTTAAAAATAATCTTGTCCCAGTCTCCTCTTTTAAAACTACACTATGTTTAATAATATTGAGTCATCGTTCACTTTTTTTTTAATAACATAAGACATATATTTAGGAGGAGCTTTAAAAGGAAATTAAAACTTTGCTGGCTGAGATTATTTGGGAGGATTTTTTAACCTTCCTGGTATGATTCCCCTTTTGTCTCTACTATGAAAAAATCGAGCTCACTATTACCTAAAGTTTAAAACTGAGAAGCTAAAGGTGAGACTATGATTCCATGATTACGCTATGAAAGGGAAATGTATATCCCTATTATCTAAAATGTAGATCTTACCACTCTTTATTTGTCCCTATCTATTTGTTTCTATCTCTTGCTCTGTTATCTATTTCTATGTGTCTCTTCCTTTTCCTCTGTTCCTCTCTTTCTCCATATCTCCACTCACTTTCCATTTCTTAAAAACAAAACAAAACAAACAAAAAACAAAACAAAACAGGGTTCATGGTGTATCTATCATTTAAAGACCAGATATATAGACTCTCTGTTTCCATTTCTTATTTCTTTTAAGCTATTAATTTCATCTCACTATGCTATTTATATACTTTTGTTCTGCTTTTATCTTTTTATTATATATTTTTATTTACAAGATATATGCATGGGTAATTTTTTGGCATCAACAACTTTAAAACCTTTTGTTCCGATTTTTCCCCTCCTTCCTCTTAATCCCTTTCTCGGATGGCAGATTGATCAATACATCTTAAATATATTAAAGTATATGTTAAATACAATATATGTATACATGTCCATACAGTTATTTTGCTGTACAAAAAGAATCAGACTTTGAATTATTATACAATTAAGCTGTGAAGGAAATAAAAAAATGCAGGAAAACAAAAATAGAGGGATTGGGAATTCTATGTAGTGGATAATACTCATTTCCCAGAGTTTTTTCGCTGGGTGTAGCTGATTCAATTCATTACTGCTCTGTTGTAACTGATTTGGTTCATCTCATTGTTGAAGAGGGCCAAGTACACCAGAAGAGATCACCATATAGCATTGTTCTTGAAGTATATAATTATCTGCTCATTTCTTGCTCATTTCACTAAGCACCAATTCATGTAAGTCTCTCCAGGCCTTTCAGAAATCATTCTGTTGGTCATTTCTTAAATATTCCAAAACATTCATATATCACAATTTATTTAGCCATTCTCCAATTGATGGACATCCACTCAGTTTCCAGTTTCTGGCCACTGGAAAGAGAGCTACCACAAGCATTCTTGTACATAGAGATCCCTTTCCTTTCTTTAAGAACTCTTTGGGATATAAGCCCAGTAGTAAGACTGCTGTGTCAGTGTCCCGGTTTTCCCATATCCCCCCCAACATTCCTCATTATCTTTCCCTGTCATTCTAGCCAATCTGACAGGTGTGTAGTGGTATCTCAGAGTTGTCTTAATTTTCATTTCTCAGATTAATAATGATTTGGAGCATCTTGTTATATAGCTAGAAATAGTTACAATTTCTTCATTTGAGAATTGGCTGCTCATATCCTTTGACCATTTGTCAATTGGAGAATGGCTTGATTTCTTATAAATTAAAGTCAGTTCTCTATATATTTTGGAAATGAGGCTTTTATAAGAATATTTGACTGTAAAACTATTTTCCCAGTCCATTACTTCCCTTCTAATCTTGTCTGTATTGTCTTGTTTGTACAAAAAAAAAAATCAATTTGATATAATCAAAATTTTATATTTTGTGATCAATAATGATATCTAGTTCCTCTTTGCTGATAAATTCCTTCCTCTGTCACAGGTCTGAGAGGTAAATTATCCTATGTTCTTTTAATTTATTTATAATCTCATTCTTTATGCCTAGGTCATGAACCCATTTTGACCTTATCTTGTTGTACAATGTTAAGTGTGTGTCAATGCCTAGTTTCTGCCATACTAATTTCCAATTTTCCCAGCAGCTTTTGTGAAACAGTGAGTTCTTATCCCAAAAGCTGGGGTCTTTGCATTTGTCAAACACTAGGTTATTAAAGTTATTGGCTATTTTGTCTTTTGAACTTAAGTTATTCCACTGATCAACTAGTCTATTTCTTAGCCAATACCAAATGGTTTTGGTAACTGTTGCTTCATAATATAATTTTAGGTCTGGTACATCTAGGCCACCTTCATTTGATTTTTTTATTAGTTCCCTTGAAATTCTTGACCTTTTGTTTTTCCATATGAACTTTGTTGTTACTTTTTCTAGGTCATTAAAATAGTTTTTTGGGAGTCTGATTGAGATAGTGGTAAATAAATAGATTAGGTAGTATTGTCATCTTTTTTATATTTGCTCAACCTATCCAAGAGCATTTAAGATTTTTCCAATTCATTAGATCTGACTTTAGATCTGGTGTGGAAAGTGTTTTGTAGTTTTGCTCATATAGTTCCTGATTTTTTCCTAAACAGGGAATATTTTATACTATCTATAGTTACTTTAAATGGAATTTCTCTGTGTTGGATTTTGTTCGTGATATATAAGAATGCTGATGACTTATGTGGGTTTATTTTGTATCCTGCAACTTTGCTAAAGGTGTGGATTATTTCAAAGAGCTTTTTAGTAGAATCTCTAGGTTTCTCTAAGTATAACTTGGTTTCCTCATTACCTACTCTAATTCCTTTAATCCCTTTCTCAACATATTGCTGAAGCTAGCATTTCTAATACAATATTGAATAGTAATAGTAATATTGGGCAACCTTGTTTCACTCCTGATCTTACTTTAAATCCCCCTTGGTCATATTGTATTATCCTGGGGATGATTTTCTGTATTTTTTTTTTGCTAATATTATATTTAGGATTTTAGTGTTAATATTCATTAGGGAGATTGGACTGTAATTTTCCTTTTCTGTTTTTAACCTACCTGGTTTAGGTATCAGTACCATGACTGTGTCATAAAAGGAATTTGGTAGGACTCCTTCATTCCCTATTTTTTGCAAATAGTTTATATAGCATTGGGGTTAATTGTTCTTTAAATGTTTGGTACAATTTACATGTAAATCCATTTGGTTCTGGGGATTTTTTCTTAGGAATGAAAGCATGATTATATAGCTATAGTTCTATTTCTTTTCCTGAAATGGGACTCTTTACACAATTTACTTCCTCCTCTGTCAATCTGGGA
This sequence comes from Sminthopsis crassicaudata, assembly GCF_048593235.1. NCBI lineage: Eukaryota > Metazoa > Chordata > Mammalia > Dasyuromorphia > Dasyuridae > Sminthopsis > Sminthopsis crassicaudata. The sequence continues at coordinate 201,410,008 of NC_133617.1, forward strand.
AGCCTATATTTTTGGAAGTAGTCATCCATTTCACTTAGGTTATCAAATTTATTGGCATAAAGTCAGCCAAAGTAACTCATTATTCCTCTAATTTCCTTTTCATTGTTGGAAAGTTCCTTTTCACATTTAAGACAATTTGATTTTCTTCTTTCTTTTTTTCTAATCAGATTTACTAAAAATTTATCTATTTTATTGATTTTTTCATAAAACCAACTCTTAATTTTATTTATTAATTCAATATTTTTTTTAACTTTCATTAGTATTAACTTTTCCTTTTAATTTTAGAATTTCAAGTTTAGTGTTTAATTGGGGGTTTTTAATTTTGTCTTGTTCTAGCTTTTTACTTTACAAGCCCAATTCATTGATATTCTCTTTCTTTTTTTTATTCAAGTAAACCTCTAAAGATATAAAATTTCCCCTTATTACTGCTTTGGCTGCATCCTACAAATGTTGGTATAAGGCATTACTCTGAGAAAGTGACTTAACTTTTCTGGGTTTTAGTTTCTACATCTCTAAAGTGAAGGATTTGGGATGGATAAAGTATGAGCTAATATCCAGCTTTACAACCATGATTCTATGGGAAAAAAGTAAATACAACATGACTTAATTTATTATGATGTTTATGTTTATTTAAAATTTATGAATTCTTCAGCTTTTCATAGTACCTTATTATCCTCAGCTCTGGACATTGAGTCAGTTCTTCCAGTGGTGATCTGCCCCGAAGCACATAGAGTTTCTTCATCCTGAAGAGGGGTCTGTATGTGTGTTTGTTCCTGTATTTCAATCTGTTCAATCTTTACTGAAATCAATAAATATTTGTTGAATATGTCAATGAGCAAGGCACTGTGTTAGTTAATGGGAGGAGATAAGAGGGTTATATAAATTGAATAGAACACAACATTTTCAATCTAGTAATGGAGTGTGATATGTATAATTTCTTGCACTAGTGCATATGCTTGGGACCAGGAGAATCAGGCTGCCAACTAATTTAGTAAACCACTAGACAATTAGAACCTAGTTTATGTTCTTTCTATATGTCCTCCTTATTGCTTCAGCTTTTAAATTCATCCAGTACTCTAAAATACATATAGACCAAAGTGATCCTTTTAATGAATTCTGTAGCTGTTGGAATAGATCATGCACACTTTTTCTAATATATCTTTTTTGAATCAAAGTTCTGGCCAGAAGTAAACCAATACAATCAAAATTTTAGGTAGGAAAGGATGAGCTAGTTGGTTTTATTAGGTAAAATTTTCTGAAAAAAATGGAATATTTCAAGTATTGAGTCATGACAATAAGAATAATAACTAGCATTTATGGAAAGATTTAAAGTATATAAGATACTTTGAGGAATGAGATCTTTAACAGAAATGATTGGTTTCATACACGATCTTATATTTTTATTCTTATTTGTATACAGAGATGATCATACTTGTCAATAAAGTGCTCCTCATTCATTATTTCATTTGAAACTCAAAAGACATAGGACATAGCTAAAAATAAGGATTAGGCTTGTGATTTTATTGGTGTAGGATATTCCAACATGAATGTACATTCCATCTATGAATGAGTTATCTCCCCTGGAAATTAGAATGTTAGATGCTACCTTGAACACTGAAAGATTAAAGGATGTATCTAAAATTGTTATGTAGCTAGCATTTATCAGAAGAGATGTCAACACAGGTTTTCCTGGCTCTAAAGTCTGTTCTCATATAATAAGTAATACCTTCTCCATTTTTACAGATGAAGAAACCAAAGCTCAAAGAAACCGTGCTTTACCTAAGGTCATATCGTTAGCAAATGTCAGATCAATAGATTTAAACCACAGTCTTTCTTAATCCTACAATCACTGCTTTTTACACTTTTTCCCACTAACATGCTAAAACATATTCAGCAGTTGTGCTGGAGGATATCCAGTGTGTCAGTATATCAATAACAGTTCCTTGCTGGATTTATAGGTAGAAGTATACTGACTATACTTAGATGGGTAAGAATAGACTTTATCTAAAACAGTTGTAGTAGTAGAAGATGTTTACAGGCTCTATAATTTTATCTAGGTTTCCGGGAGTTCGTAAACACTGACAAAAGTCTTTGGGACCTGGGACAGTTCAGAAGCATAAACAGATTATTTCTATATTTAAGATTCATTATAATGCTATAAATACTATTGGAGATGTAATTCCCAACAGGCACATGATTAGATATTTATTTCTTTTTTTATCATCTAAATTTTGAGAGAAAATTCTATACATATTTTATATAGAGTAAATTTAAGAAGTCAATTTTAAAAAGAGATTATTATTAAATCAGACCAATAATTAATTCTGTTGGATATCATGATTCTGACAGAAATAGGAAACAGGAATCTTCAATTTTAAATAAGAGAAATATTAATTACATTTCAATGAAATTCTATTTCTTCCTCACTTTCTCTTTACAAGTACAGGGAGAAGGAAAAGGAGGAGGATCATTTCTATATTTTTAGACAAAAATTTGAGTTTTGTACCTTCCAATTGAATCACTTATTGAAATCATCTATCTTTTTTTTAACTTCCTGACACAATGACTAACCGAATCATTATATTTTTCCTTTTAAAAGATCTTACAGGAAGGTTAGTTTGAGAATTTTTTCTTTTAAATTCCCTATTAGGAAAGCTATGGTTCATCTAACCACTGGTACACTTTGATTAGGGTTGATCATATTTCACTGGCTACAAACACTTCACTTACCTCAAAGATACACCTGCATGCCAAGCATAATGAATTCATATGCCTAAAAAGCTTTGTGAAGCTTAGAGAAAATGTGCAATAGAGAAACAAATTATAGTTTCATTTTAAATGGAACGTATAGTTCACAAAGAATATGCACTTTGACTTTGAACATTCTACATCCACAAAGAAGAGGACATTAAAAAAAAAAAATCTGAATGTAGATAGTGTGCTTTTTCTAACCAGTAAGTTGTGTGTTAGAGAGAAGCACAAAATGAAGTCACATTATAAAGGTCCAAATTTAATTTCTGAAAGAAAAGAAAAATGAAGGCAGGATATTAGACTACATGTGGAAACTGTTTATCATTTTTGTGGCAGCAAATATATAGGGCTCACGAGAATTGTGATTTTATATCCAACGGAATTGTTGATTTGAAACATTTTTGGTGGTGTGAGTAGAAGGGGAGAGGGAAATTAGAACATAGTGGGATTTTTTAGTTTCACTGTCTGCACATTTGATTGCATTTATTAGTACGCTGCAGTAGTATTGCTCCAAGTTAGTTCATGAAAAAAATAGGCTAACAATATTTGGGGCTGCAAAGATGAAAATGATAATATGTGATGAAAGGTTCAGGGCATAATAAACAACAGGAAACTCAGATCTAAGGAAAATGGCTCCTGGACCTAGATTTTGGAAGATGTTATTTGCAATGCAGTAGAAAGAACAAACATTTATCTAATCCCTGTGCTTTCGACAATTCTATTCACAATACATGCAAACAGAGTGATTGAGAGATAGGTCATACTATTCTGTATCTAGAAAACTTGAGAAAGATGTCATCTAATATCTTGATTTAACAGATAAGATGGGTGAAGAAGTTGGTCAAAACCACAAAAATAATAAGGAGCATATCTAGGATCTGGAATCAAATCTTCTGTTCCCAAATTCAGCACACTTTATCTCTATACTCTGCCTCTGAGAAACTACTGTTTCTCAATAGAATTGAAATTTTCATTTCCTGACTAATATTAGACCTTGAAATATTGATGACTGTCATAGAAATAGAGATGCCAAAAAATAGAAGGTACTATAGCACTTCATTCATGTTAACAATGGTGTATTAAATAAAGAATCAAGCACCTATTTTGAGTTTTATATCAACTCTTTGCAACCTCTTTCAACATCTAAATTTTTTACTTTGAGACTTCAACTTCTAATTGAAAGAGAATAGCTAGGATTCAGAGATTCTGTTTTGGCTGTATTAGTATGATAGATAAGCTATGTCTCCCTATACAAGTCTCAATTACCTCACGGGCTAAACACCACACAACATGTCATATATTCAACCAAATATCAGAGATATAATGAGGCAGAATGGATGAAGTAATGGTCTAGGACTGTAAAGACTTGGTTTTTAACACTATTTTTGAGACTTAAATGACTGTGTGACCCTGGACCTTTAATCTCTTAGCTTATTTCCTAATTTGAAAAATGGAAGAATAATCTATCTTCAGGAACTAACTCACAGAGATATTATAACTCTCAAAAAACATAACAGGGATAAAAGTGTTAAATAAATACAAACTAATATTAAAGTATTTCTAGGAATGTTGCAGAAATATTTGTAATAATACTTATAAAACACCCAATCAGAAACAATATGGCATGTAATTTCCAATTTTTGAAATGCCTATATGACTATTTTAATATAACTAAAACCATTAGTCTCCACTCTCATAATTTTTAGTCAGATTTTTTGAAGAATGGAATGTTTATAGCTATTCATGGTATTCTATATGGTGCCATTAGTGTGAATAAGTGCTCAATACATTTTTGGGGATTATGTGAATGATCTCTAGATTTGGAGTTAAAGGAGCTGTATTGCAATCTTATATCTTATACTTAATAATTATTCTCTATGCTGATGATTCACAGTTCTATTTATTTATCCCTAATCCCTTCACTGACCTCTACACTCAACTGCCTACTGGATATCTTAATTGGATATCTCATAGATATTTTAAACTCTCAAGGAAGGGAGGTGTGACAGTGGATAGAGCATTGCACCTGGAATGAAGAAAAATGGATTTCCAACCTAGCTTCAGACATTTATTTACTAGTTGTGTGATTCTGGGAAAGTCAGCTACCTACTGCTTCAGTTTCTTAAACAGTAAAATGGGAAAAATAATATCTACTTCACAGGATTGTTATGAGGATGAAATGAGATATTTAGCAAATGCCTAGTAAAATGCCTGGCACATATTTAGAGCTTAAAATGTATATTATCCTTGTTCCTTTCTTCTAATAAATTTACATCTTATTTCCATGGTACCATAGTACTCCCAGTTACCATAGCTCCCAATCTAAGTGTTATACTAGATTCTTCACTTTCTCACCTCTTTCTCTTTCCATTTTGCCCCCAAAGTCATACTCAACTTATGACTAAAATCTCTTGATTTTATTCATCAGCAACTCTCATATATGTCTTTTCTTTTTCTGACACTGCCATCAGCATGGTACAGGACTTCACTACCTTATGTCGGAACTATTATAATTGCCTACTGTTTGATCTGTCTACCATAAGTCTCTCTCTTCACTCCAATCCATCTTCCATAGAAGAGAATCTGTCTCCTTCCTGTATTTCCAGGCTTCTTATACTTTACACTTCTCTCCTATGTAATCTTCAGTCCTGTAATGTTTTCCTCCTTTTTTTTTTTTTCACAAACAAGATAGATTTCCTTATTCCAGGCCTGTCCTCTTTTCTGGGCATGTTTCACCTCTCCTCTCTGCCTCTTTGCTTTCTTGGCTTCTTTGAAGTCTTATATAAACTCCCACCGACTACACAAAATCTTTCCATATCATCCTCTATTCTACTTCCCTCAATCATTTTTTATCTATCTTGCATATATCTTTTTTTACATGGTTGTTTGCATATTGTACAACCCCCATCCCCTTCTCTGATTTGACTGTGATCTTCTTTAGAGTAAGGTCTATATTTTATGTTTTTTGGAATTCAGTACCTAACACAGATTCTAGCAGATACTAAGAGCTTAATACACATTTATTGGCTGACTAGATGCTTACTGTGCAAACTTTTACACCTCGATTCTCTGATCTATAAAATTTTCAGTATTGAAGCAGGTTGTTTCTCATGCTTATTTGATCCTTAAATCCATGATCTTAAATTCCTGTGATCCTGAAAGTAATGTCCCTGATGGTTATAAAAATGTGGACAGCTTCTTAAGATTAGATCTTATTTGGGGCAGAGCCAAGATGGCTGAGAAGATACACATGATTTTGTGAGCTCCCTACTTCCCTCAATACCAATTAGTTAAATCAGCCTTAAAAATAACTCTGGACTGGTAGAAACCACAAGGACTGGAAGAACGACTTACCAGCTGAAGAGAATCTGGAGTTTCAACAGAAAAGGTTGGTTCCCAGGGGAGGAAGAAAAAAGGCCAGCAGAGACAGGGTGAGATGCTAGCAACCTGCTCCAATCCAGCTGGGGAGAACTCTGGGATCAGAGAAGCCACTGAGATAGAAGAATCTGACACAGGCTGTTAGCTCTTCTCTGCTTATAAAACAGCAGTTCAGAAGAGAAATCAAGCCACTTTAAAATATAAAGCCAGATATTAGAACCACCAAAATCTGGAAGTGACTTAACAGATCTTGGCACAGCTATGAAAACCAACTTCTGCTGTCCAGTGCTTCACCTTGGGGTAGTTAAGACCTTGTAAAGCGGGGACACAGCCCAAGGGACACAGCCCAAGGCAATATATAATTCACATAGTTCCTGGCTTGGCTGGAGGCTGTGGAACTCAGCCACAGAAGTCCCAGAGAAGTGGAATCTTTGAAATAGGGACCATGGTTTCTGGGCAGATACTTCCAGTTTGAGCACAGGGGCTTTTCACATCAGCTGCTGATATCCATGCCCCACAGGACTCATTAGCTGGGCTGTGTGTCGCCTTTACTGTTCAGTCTTAAACCTCAGTGAAGTCTCTAGGACACACACAGCGGGGTCCTTCACTGGGCAATAGTCACAGCTCGCAGCCATACTAATCACCCCTGAGGTACTTTGAGGGAAGGGGAGGGGAACTCTCTCCCAGAGCTCTCTCTTAGCTCAGGCACAGGAGCCGCCGCATCCATCTGGTCTGGGAGGAAGCTGGTAAAGAAATAAATAAATATTTTCTTACACCAAGAACTGACCCCAAAAGATTTTTAAAATATGAATAAAAAGCTAAAGAGAACTATTGATTCCTTCTACACAGAGAAAGAGCAGGTATCCAAACCCAAGGAAGTTAACAGCAGAGAGTCAGCATATAATAGCCTAAAGGGGAACAATACCTGCCCGCCATTACATAACTCTCTCCTAGAAGAGACTATTAAAAAGTTAAGAGAGTTTGAAGAAAAATGGGGAAAGGAAAGAGAAGCTATGATAGAGAATAACAACTTTCTGAAATTTGAGTTGGAAAAAAATAAAGAATTCACAGGAGATTCAGGGAAACAAAAATTGTGAATTAGAAAAGGTTAAAACATCACAGGAAAGTAGGATTGCTGAATTGGAAAAAGAAAATAATTCTCTAAAAAAAATTAGGGAAATGGAAAAAAATTCAATAGAGCAAATGAATTCATTTAAAAACTCAATTGGGCACATACTAAAAGAACTAAAAAAATGTGAATGAAGAAAATAACACATTAAAATCAGGACAGAACAAATAGAAATGAATGATTCATTGAAAAGCCAAGAATCAGTCAAACAAAAAAAAAAAAATGAAAACCTGGAGAATAATGTCAAATACTTACTAGGAAAATCTATACACCTGGAAAATAGATCTAGAAGATATAATCTGAGGATCATTGGACTTCCCATAATCTATGACCAAAAAAAGAGACTAGATTCTTTACTGGAAATCATCAAAGAGAACTGTCCAGAGATAATAGAAACAGAAGGAAAAATAGGCATCGAAATAATTAATCGAACACCTTCTGAAAAAGACCCTAAAAAAAGGAACTCCACGGAATATTGTGGCTAAGCTGCAGAATTAGCACACAAAGGAAAGAATATTGCAACCAGCTAGAAAAAAGCAATTCAAATATCAAGGGGCCACAATAAGGGTCACTCAAGATCTGGCTGCCTCCACATTGAAAGATAGAAGGGCCTGGAACCTGATATTCCGAAAAGCAAAAGATCAAGGATTGCAACCAAGAATAAACTACCCAGCTAAATTTAGCATTTTCTTCCATGGAAGAAGATGGTCATTTAATTTGTTTCTAAGAGGAATTTAATTTGTTTCTAAGAAAAAAAACAAAAACAAAAAAAAAAACAGACTTAAACAAAAATAAATAAATAAATAAATAATTGATCTATATCCACAGTACTGAAGAGAAACAGAAAAAAGGTAAACAGGACTCTTGAGAACTATATCTCTGTTATGGATATATAGAAAGTCCACATGGATAATTTGATCTTACTGATATTAAAAAAAAAAGGGGGGGGGGAAATAGTAAAGGGAAGGGGGTAGTATCAGAAAAAGGGGAAGGCGTGATAAAAACAGGGAAACTGGATCCCAGGAAGAGGCATAGAAATATACCAAATCTGAGGGAATTTAGAGAGGGGGAGAAACATTGTTTGAATCTTATTCTCATCAGAAAAAGCTCAAAGAGTAAATAATTGACATATTTGTTTTTCAGAGAATTCTCTCTCACCTCATTAAAAGGGGGGAGAGGAAAAGGGAAAAGGAAAAGGGGAATAAGGGAAGCAACTTGGAAGGAAGGGGGAGGGATATTAAAAAAGGAAGGGCTGCATGTCACAAATGGGATCTATAAATTAAATATTGGGGAAGGGGTTCAGGGGGGTCAAGGGAAAAAGCATAATCAGGGGATAATATGATGGCAGGAAATACAGAATTAGTAACTTTAACTGTAAATGTGAATGGGATGAACTCTCCCATCAAAAGGAGACTGATAGCAGACTGCATCAAAAGTCAGAACCCTACAATATGTTGTTTACAGGAAACACATTTAAAGCAGGGAGATACATACAGAGTAAAGGTAAAAGGTTGGAGCAGAATCTATTTTGCTTCAGGTCAAGCCAAAAAAGCAGGGGTAGCCATCCTTATCTCAGATCAAGTAAAAGCAGAAGTTGATCTAATTAAAAGAGATAAGAAAGGAAAGTATATCCTGCTAAAAGGTAGCATAAACAATGAAGCCATATCAATATTAAACATATATGCACCAAGTGGTATAGCATCTAACTTTCTAAAGGAAAAGTTAAGAGAGTTGCAAGAAGAAATAGACAGTAAAACTATAATAGTGGGAGATCTCAACCTTGCACTCTCAGATTTAGACAAATCAAGCCACAAAACAAATAAGAAAGAAATTTTAAAAGTAAATAGAACATTAGAAAAACTAGGTATGATAGACCATTGGAGAAAACTGAATGGCGATAGAAAGGAATATACTTTCTTCTCAGCACTTCATGGATCCTATACAAAAATTGACCATATATTAGGACATAAAGATCTCAAAATTAAATGTAGGAAGGCAGAAATAATAAATGCCTTCTTCTCAGATCACAATGCAATAAAAGCTACATTCAGTAAGAAGATAGAAAGGAATATACTTTCTTCTCAGCACTTCATGGATCCTATACAAAAATTGACCATATATTAGGACATAAAGATCTCAAAATTAAATGTAGGAAGGCAGAAATAATAAATGCCTTCTTCTCAGATCACAATGCAATAAAAGCTACATTCAGTAAGAAGTTAGGGGTAAATAGACCAAAAAGTAATTGGAAACTGCATAATCTCATCTTAAAGAATGACTGGGTGAAACAGCAAATTATAGAAACAATTAATAATTTCACCCAAGATAATGACAATGATGAGACATCATACCAAAATCTGTGGGATACAGCTAAAACAGTAATAAGGGGAAATTTTATATCTTTAGAGGCTTATTTGAAGAAAATAGAGAAAGAGAAGATTACCAAATTGGGCCTGCAACTTAAAAAGCTAGAAAAAGACCAAATTAAAAACCCCCAACCAAAATCAAACTTGAAATACAAAAATTAAAATGAGAAATCAATAATATTGAAAAAAACTATTGAATTAATAAATAAAACTAAGAGTTGGTTTTATGAAAAAGCCAATAAAATAGATAAACCTTTGGTAAATCTGATCATAAAAAGGAAAGAGGAAAATCAAATTGTTAGTCTTACAAATGAAAAGGGGGATCTTTCCACCAATGAAGAGGAAATTAAAGAAATAATAAGGAGTTACTTTGTTCAAGTTTATCCCAATAAATTTGACAACTTAAGTGAAATGGATGACTTTCTCCAAAAATATAGGCTTCCACTTCAGAAAATCATCCCCAGGATAATACACTATGATCAAGTAGGATTCATACCAGGAAAGCAGGGCTGGTTTAATATTAGGAAAACTATTAGTATAATTGACCATATTAATAATCAAATTAATAAAAACCGTATCATCATCTCAATAGAGGCAGAAAAAGCATTTGACAAAATCCAACATCCATTCCTACTAAAAACTCTTGAGAGTATAGGAATAAATGGATTATTCCTTAGAATAATCAGGAGCATATATTTAAGACCTTCAGTAAGCATAATATGCAATAGAAATAAACTGCAACCTTTCCCAGTAAGATCAGGAGTGAAACAAGGTTGCCCACTATCACCATTACTATTCAGTATAGTACTAGAAACGCTAGCCTCGGCAATAAGAGCCGAAAAAGTGATTCAAGGAATTAGAGTAGGAAATGAGGAAATCAAACTATCACTCTTTGCAGATGACATGATGGTATTCTTAGAGAACCCCAAAGACTGAACTAAAAAGCTATTAGAAATAATTCAGAATTTTAGAAAACCTGCAGGATACAGAATAAATCCACATAAATCTCAGCATTCTTATAAATCACCAACAAAATGCAACAGCAAGAGATACAAAGAGAAATTCCATTCCAAACAAATGTTGAGAGTATAAAGTATTTGGGAATCCATCTACCAAAGAATAGTCAGGAATTATATGAGAAAAATTAAAAAACACTTGCCAAAAAAATAAAGTCAGATTTAAATAATTGGAAAGACATTCAGTGCTCTTGGATAGGCCGAGTGAATATAATAAAGATGACAAAACTCCCCAAACTAATCTATTTACTTAGTGCTATACCAATCAGACTCCCAAGAAACTATTTTAATGACCTTGAAAAAATAACAACAAAATTCATATGGAAGAATAAAAGGTCGATAATTGCAAGGGAACTAATGAAAAAAAGTCAGAGGAAGGTGGTTCAGGTGTACCTGATCTAAAGCTATATTATATAGCAGCAGTCACCAAAACCCTTTGGTATTTGTTGAGAAATAGACTAGTCGATCAGTGGAACAGATTAGGTACAAAGGACAAAAAAGGGTACACCTATAGCAATATAGTGTTTGACAAACCCAAAGATACCACCATTATGGATAAAAATTCATTATTTGGAAAAAACTGTTGGGAAAACTGGAAATTAGTATGGCAGAAATTCGATATGGATCCACACTTAACACCATATACCAAGATAAGATCAAAATGGTTCCATGAATTAGGCATAAAGAATGATATCATAAATAGATTAGAGGAACAGAGAATATTCTACCTATCAGACCTGTGGAGGAGGAAGGAAATTATCACCAGAGGAGAACTACAGATCATTATTGATCACAAAATATATTTTGATTACATCAAACTAAAAAGTTTCTGTACAAACAAAACTAATGCAAACAAGATTAGAAGGGAAGTAACAAATTGGGAAAATATTTTTAAAAGGAAAGGTTCTGACAAAGGTCTCATTTCCAAAATATATAGAGTACTGACCCTAATTTATAAGAAATCAAACCATTCTCCAATTGATAAATGGTCAAAGGATATGAACAGACAATTCTCAGATGATGAAATTGAAACTATTTCCACTCATATGAAAGAGTGATCCAAATCACTACTGATCAGAGAAATGCAAATTAAGACAACTCTGAGATGCCACTACACACCTGTCAGATTGGCTAAGGTGACAGGAACAAATAATGATGAATGTTGGAGGGGATGTGCGAAAACTGGGTCACTAATACATTGTTGGTGGAGTTGTGAAAGAATCCAACCATTCTGGAGAGCAATTTGGAACTATGCCCAAAAAGTTATCAAACTGTGCATACCCTTTGATCCAGCATTGCTGCTATTGGGCTTCTATCCCAAAGAAATACTAAAGAAGGGAAAGGGACCTGTATGTGCCAAAATGTTTGTGGCAGCTCTTTTCGTAGTGGCTAGAAACTGGAACATGAATGGACGTTCATCAATTGGAGAATTGTTGGGTAAATTATTATATATGAAGTTTTGGAATATTATTGCTCTGTATAAAATGACCAGCAGGAGGAATAAAGAGAGGCTTCGAGAGACTTACATCAACTGATGCTGATGTAAATAAATAGAACCAGAAGATCGCTGTACACTTCAATGTTGTATGAAGATGTATTCTGATGGAAGTGGATATCTTCAACATAAAGAAGATCCAACTCACTTCCAGTTGATCAATGATGGACAAAAACAACTACACCCAGTGAAGGAACACTGGGAAGTGATCATAAATTGTTAGCATTACTGTCTATCTATCCAGCTTACTTATTCCTTTGGAATCTAATAATGTGCAACAAGAAAATGGTATTTAAACACATATATTGTGTCTAGGTTATATTGTAAATGTAAAATGTATGGGATTGCCTGTCATCAAGGGGAGGGAATAGAGGGAGGGAGGGGATAATGTTCTGTGGATTTGATTCAGGGTAGTTGCTAATTTTTATCATCTTTATAGAAATTAACACATTTGATTTGTAATTTTTGGTTAATATTAATTGTATTTTTTTCTTAATAAGAGGGTCATATCTGTATCATTTTTGAGATCATGCTATTCAGTCCCCCTCTTTTTTAAATAATAGATTTTATTTTCAAAATATATGCAAAGATAATTTCAGTGTTTATCTGTGTAAAACAATTTTTTTGAAAAATTGAAAAATTTTTGAAAAACTTTTCAAATTAAAAAAAAAAAACAAATTTCCCCCTCCCTTCCCTCTACCTCCTTTAGAGAGCACATAATTTAATATATGTTAAACATGTGCAATACTTTTTTGCATATTTCAACATTTATCATGCTACACAAGAAATATTAGATCAAAAAAGGAAAAAAATGTGAAAAAAACAAACAACAAAAAAGTGACAATATTATGTTATGATCCACATTCAACCCTAGAGTCCTCTTTCTGAATGCAGATGACTCTCTCCATCACAAGTCTATTGAAATTAGCCTGACTCACCTCATTGTTGAAAAGAGTCCATCAGAGTTGATCAACACATAATCTTATTTGTTTGTTTTTTGTATTCTCACAAGAAGCACTTTTTTTGAGTCTTTAACTTATAGTAGCTCCACAAAATTGCATGGCCCTAGAGAGTTCAATAAATAATTCTTTCAATAACTCCTATATTCACCTGCCACAATTCCATACTAAATATATATATATATATATATATATATATATATATATATATATATATATATATATATGTTTTTAGTATAAATTACCTGTAAATAAGATCAGGTAGACTATGTTGTTAAGCTATCTATAGTTTATTCAAGTTGAATTTTTAAGGACTTTGCTATTTTTTTCTCAAAATTTTCTGTCTGATGAGCTATAGGAAATAAAATCAACTATGTGTGTTTTAGATTTAATTCCCAGCTGAATACAAAAGAAGAATTTACTGATTATGGTTACAATAATTCAGGGTATAATTCCTGTGTCCTTGGAACTGGGAATTGTCCAATTAGATGTCAATGAAATCTTAAATAACTCTTATTGATAAAATGGTTTTATTAAGGTTACCAAACTGTTTTAATACATTCATCAGCTTCTTTGAAAAATATCAGATTACAAATTTTATTTCAATTTATTAACTTTCAATTGAATTAGACAAAAGTCATTATACTATATAATGGCATTTGTATTCACTAAAGTTTAAAAAGGCTTTCCACATCCATTATTTCATTTGATCTACCCAACAAGTTCTTTAATATAGTTAGATAGCTAAGGACATAACTCTATTTGTATTTGAATGTGAGAATAAGTGCAATAAATGTGCAATTATTCAATAGACTACAGAAACTTTAATTCTAATTGGTAGGAATGTGATTATTAAATCAAAAACATTGAATTTGGAACAGAGCATATGTGTTGGACTCTGATCCTGGCTCAAATACTCCCCATCACTGTGACTTTTATACTTAGCCCTAGATATAAAATTATCTTAAAATTATGTAGGCATAATGGACGTCCTTTCTAGCTCTAAATAAATGAAGTAACTGAAGTATATCTTAAGACATTTGAAAAATGTTTCATTTAAAAACATAGAGTTAGTATAAAGAGAGTATCTTATAATTGCTAATACTAAATTGAATTTGCCATTTCTTGAACCATTCTATAATAAGTGAAATTGTCAATCATATACACAGTTGAGGATATCTCCTTTTTTATTTTTAGTTATTCTCAAATCTTCATAGATAAATTTCCCCTAAGGTTAATAGTGTATAAGAGAACATTGAGTTACCATGTAGGATTGGTGTCCTCTCTATGAAGTCATGCCCAAATTTCATTGACATGCTATTTAATTTCTAATTTTTGATGACAATTTGTTATGAACTATTTTACTATGGTTTGATGGAGTATTTTGAAATCTATTTTAAAGACTGTATTTCATTTTAATCATAAGTACATAATTTTTTTTCTTTTATATATTTATATGGTAATACAGTACAAAATTACATCAATTTTTTCTTAATTTCAAGTTTTAATTTTAATCCTCTATGCATAGAGAACCAGTCACTTTTCATTATCTAATCTTAACAAAGAATTTTAATTCTAGTTTTCATTTTTATTTTTCTTAGCTGTTGACATTATAAACATTATAGAAGTGTATAAAATTTATGGATTTTTATCCTGATTCAAAAGGTCATGCCTTTTTTTTTTAATGAAAAGGGAACTAAATCATTTATTTCTTACTGATACTCTTCATGCGAGAATTGTTAAACAAGCAAGGGATAGTAGTGACCATTAAAACTAATTTTGATGATTTTCCTAGGATATTATTAACTAAAAAAAATTATGAACTTGAAATTTTTCGGAAAAGGGTCTTAAATCACACACATATCTACAAACACATACATATATATTTGCATATGTACACATATATTTACATATATGAAATTAACACAAACATTAAAAATCCAATCCCCACGTAATAACATTTCAAAGAATACTAAAGAGAAGTTCTCAAAAGAAGAAATACTTTTAAGACCACATTAATGCTTGCTCAAAAGCTCTGATGATAAACAGAAATAAAACTAATTTTGAGATTTTAATTTCTACCTACCAGAAATATTGGGATAACTATAGTCAAATAGTCTATGTGATAAACTATTACTAGAAGCATCTATTTGGAATGGAAAACTATTTGTAATTATGCATTTTTAAAAACAATTTAATACTAATATATCTATACCTAGGGATTCATTTTTCATACAAATAACCAAAGTGGGTCAAAAGAAGAAAATATTCCTTTGTACCCAAAATATTCAAAGCAACACTCTTTTTTATTGTAGCTAAAAACTGAGGAGAGGGAGAAAAAAGCTACCTATAGTTTGAGGAACAGCTAAAATAATGGTTGAATCATAAATGTAATATGATAGTGAATATTATACAAAACAATAAATATGAAGAATATAGAAAAACACTAAATAATTCAACCACATAGAGAGGGAAATAAGTAGAACCAGAAACACACACACACACACACACACATACACACATACTCATACACACACAGAGGAAACTTTATTCTAAAAACTAAATGCTTTGTAATCATAATTGTTAAATTTGGCCCCTGGAGGAAACATGAGAAAATGTAACTTCACAGAAGCAGAAGATAATGGATGTGATGTATTGCATATATTGCCAAACATGATTGATATATTGATTGATTTGATTTATTTTCCCCTCTTTTCTTCTGTATTCTTTGATATAAAGGGTGATTCAGTGGTTAGGGGAGAAATAAAATGTAATGTAAAATTAAAAGATGTTAAAATTTTAAAAATTGAAACAAAAAAAATCGTATAACCAGTTGAAAACTGAAAAGTCAACTACACAACATAATTTTACTTTATTAATTTCTTTTTAAACAAATCTATAAAAACTAACCAAATTGTTTTGTTTTGTCTTTTTTTGTTAAATTTTCCCCACAGGATTGATTTATTGTGTTTTATATCCTGAGTAAATATAACATTAGAGGTTAAGAACATTCTCACTCTGCAGATTTCACTTGACCACATGCCAGTCATTGATTCTATCCTCAAATATTAAAAACACAGGTGTGACACTGTCAGTGGTTATGTATTTTTGATTGATTGCTGCATTACAATTTCATTGTGTGGGAAATATTTCTAGACAGGCTATTGCCATGCCAGATGGATTTAGAATCATGAGTGAATGCATTATTCCCTCCTACCCTTCAGTCTGAAGGGATAGGTAATAGGATGGTAGTGGTGATAGCCATTACTCTTTATTAGTTAAGGTTTTCTTTACTATAATTCTATAATTTCTTCAAAGAATAGTCTGCATATTGTTTCTTGATCTACTAATCATTTTATTCTTATCTTAGAATATTATTCCTGGGCTTCCTAAATGTTTCACATTTCTTAGTTTGTTCCTTCCACTTTCATGTTTGACTGCACAATGCTCCTTTTTCATTCTCTTTTCATTGTCCCTCATTATTCTCAGAATACTGGATTAATTTTCCTAAGCAATTCTTTTTTAGATACTAGTTATTTTTAGCTCTGAATCTTTTTATTCATAATTTTAAAACCCAAATCTTCGTATTAACTGTTCCTTTAAAATTGTTGTAATTTGACTTTAAATATTTTTTATCCAGATATATTTTATAGTGCACATTCTTTAGCTTCTTAATATCATTGAATGCTCGTCTTCTTCTTCTTTTTTTTTTTTTTTTTTTGTCCACAGTGGAAAAGGCCAGACTATTAGTGTTCTTGCTCTCTAATTACAACTTGCCAATTGTATGTTATACCTATTACACAGTCTTGCTCTTTCTGCCTCATTATTTTCCTCGATCATGCCCTTCTAAGCCTGTTATAAACCTCTGTATTCTCTTTAACCTCTCATTCTTTCCCATTTTTCGCTTTTAGACCTGCTTCCAAGCTTCAGTGATTAAATCTATAAGGATTATCTTCTAACTTATATCACTAGTTCTTTTAATAGCCTATAGCAATGCCCAATGTTGAAAATTATACTTTTCTACTCATTTTACAAATCTACATTTCTTTTCAAATTATCAGACAGTTACATTAAGTCTGTCATTCTTTTCATATAGCAGCCTAATCATTATTGAGAAGCTTGTTATTTCTCATATTCCAGTCAGTAATCAAAGATCTAAAATCTCTTCCACCCAAATTCTTCCAGAATTGCATATTTTTCTTGATTCACATTAGAACATATTGTTCATGAATTTCCTTCTTGCTTCCAATAAAAATGAAGAAAGAATCAATGATCTTGAGCAGCATGAACCATAGTGGGGAATAATCCAGGGTACTGCAAGGCTAATGAATACCCTTATTGTTTTTCCCCAATGCTGAAAAAAAGTAACAAAAGTCAGAGATAGAAAGAATCAAAACTAGGAATGGAAATGGGACAAGTTCAGTATTAGTGGTTGTATTGGATGAATAGAAAGAAGACTAAAATATAAGTAGGGATAGTCCACCTCCTTCTTCCAGTTTTCCCCATTTATATATTATAGGGGATAAGTAAAGTTATTGAAAATTTAATTTCTTTTTTTTTCTTTATTAATTATTTTTATTAAAAAAACATATGCATGTATAAGTCTTCAACATTAATGCTTGCAAAATCTTGTGTTCCAATTCGCCCCCTTCCCTCGCTCCCTTCTCTAGATGATAAGTAGTTCTATATATGTTAAACATAGTAGAAATATATGTTAAATCCAATACATGCATACAGATTTGTACAATTATCATGATGCATGAGAAAAATTAAATCAAAAGAGAAAAATGGCAAAGAAAATAAAATGCAAGGAAACAACAACAAAAAGAGTGAAAATGCTTTGTTGCGAATCACACTCAGTTCCCACTGTCCTCTCTTTGGGTGTAGATGACTCTTTATAACAAGATCATTGGAACTGTTCTGAATCATCTCATTGTTGAAGAGACCCACATCCATCAGGATTGATCATCATATAATCTTGTGTACCAATTGTGTACAATGAATTGGTGGGACTGTAAACAGATCCAACCATTCTGTAGAGCAATCTAGAACTACTCAAAAAATTATCAAATTGTGTATACTCTTTGAATCAGCACTGTTTGTACTGGGCTTATATGGCAAAGAGATCTTAAATGTGGAAAAGGGCCCACATGTCCAAAAATGTTTATGACAGTCCTTTATGTAGTGTCAAAAAAAAAAAAAAAAAAGGATAATGAGTGGATGCTCATCAATTGGAAAATGGCTGAATAAATTCTGGTAGTTGAATGTTTTGGAATATTATGAACAATGATCTCCTGGTTCTGCTCATTTCATTTAGCATCAGTTCATATAAGTCTCTGCAGAGCTCTCTGAAATCATCCTGCTGTTCATTTCTTGACACTACAAAAAGGACTGTCACAAACATTTTTGGACATGTGGGTCCTTTTCCACATTTAAGATCTCTTTGTCATATAAGCCCAGTACAAACAGTGCTGGATCAATGAGTATACACAAATTGATAACTTTTTGAGTAGTTCTAGATTTCTCTCCAGAATGGTTGGATCTGTTCACAGTCCCACCAAAAATGTATTATTGTGCCACTTTTTCCACATCCCCTCCAATATTCATCAGTATCTTTTCCTGTCTTCTTAGCCAATCTGAGAGGTGTGTAGTGATATCTCGGAGATATCTTAATGTACATTTATCTGATCAATAGTGATTTAGAGCACCTTTTCATATAACTAGAAATAGTTTTAATGTTTTCATTTGAAAATTGTCTGCTCATATCCTTTGACCATTTACAAATTGGACACTTGAATTCTTATAAATTTGAGTCAATTCTCTATTTTACAGATGAGGCCTTTATCAGAATCTTTGAATGTAAAATGTTTTCCCAATGTATTGGTTCCCTTCTGATCTTGTCCACATTAGTTTTGTTTATACAAATATTTTGAACTTAATAAAATCAAAATTATCTATTTTGCAATCATTAATCATCTCCATTTCTTCTTTAATCACAGATGTCTTTCTCCTTCATGGATTTGAGAGGTAAGCTATTAGATGTTCTTCTAATTTGTTTATAATATGATTCTTTATGTTTAGATCATAAACCCTGTTTGACCTAATTTTAGTATATAGTGTTAGAAATGGGTCAATGCCTAATTTCTGCCATTCTTGTTTCCAGTTTTCCCAGCAGTTTTTGTCAAATAATGAATTATTTCCCCAAATCTGGAGTTTTTAAGTTTGTCAAAAACTAGATTATTATTGACTATTATAATTGACCATTTTGTCCTGTGAACCTAACCTATTCTAGTGATTGACTACTCTATTTCATAACCAGAACCAAATGGTTTTGATGACTGCGCTTCGTAACATAGTTTTAGATCTAGTATAGCTTAGCTGCTTTCACTTGTATTTTTGTCATTAATTCTCTTGAAATTCTTAAACTTTGTTCTTCCAGATGATTTTTTTGCTATTATTTCTAGATCAGTAAAATAAATTCTCTGGAATATGTTGATATGGCACTAAATAGGTAGATTAATTTAGATGGTATTGCCATTTTTATTATATTCACTCAACCTATCCAAGAGCACTTGATATTTTTCCAATTGTTTAGATTTGACTTTATTTGTGTGGAAAGTGTTTTGTAGTTGTGTTCATTTAATTCCTGACTTTCCCTTGGCAGATAGATTCACAAATATTTTATACCATTGACAGTTATTTTAAATTTAATTTCTCTTTGTTTCTCTTGCTGTTGGACTTTGTTGGTGATATATAAAATGCTGATGATTTATGTAGATTTATTTTGTATTCTGAAACTTTGCTAAAGTTTTGGATTTTTTCTAGTAATTTTTAGTTGATTCTCTTGAGTTCTCTAAGTATACCATCATATCATCTACAAAGTTTGATAATGTGTTCTCCTCATTGTCCACTCAAATTTCTTTATTCTCTTTTTCTTCTCTTATTGCCAAAGCTAACGTTTCTAAAACAATATTGAATAGGAATGGTGATAATGGGCAACCTTCTTTCACCTGTGATCTTACTGAGAATGGTTCTAGTTTGTCCTGATTACATATGATGCTTTCTGATGTTTTTAAATAAATGCTACTGATCATTTGAAGGAATAGTCCTTTTATTCCTATACTTTCTAGTGTTTTTAATTGGAATGGGTGTTGAATTTTATTAAATGCTTTTTCTGCATCTATTGAGATAATCATATATATTTTTTAATTTGGTTTTTGATATAGCAAACATATTAATAATTTTCATAATGTTGAGCCAGACCTGCATTCCTGGTATAAATCCTACTTGGTCATGTTGTATTATCCTGCTGAAGACTTTCTATAATCTTATGGCTAATATTTTATTTAAGATTTTTGCATCATTATTCATTAGGAAAATTGGTCTATAATTTTCTTTCTCTGTTTCCATCCTACCTTGTTTGGGTATCAGTATCATATCCTATTAGTATCATGTCTGTGTCATAAAAGGAATTTGGTAGGATTCCTTCTTTCCCTATTGAAAAATTAACATTTCTTAACATTGGGATTTTGATGAGATAGTATTGCTAGGAAGTCTTGGCAGGGGAAAAGAGAAGGAATCAAGAAAAAAGAATAAAAGGGAAACATAAAGACAAAAATGACTAAAATTACCTTTTACCTCAAATAGAAATAAAATTCAAAAATTAAAAAGTGATCAAAGGATCAGGGACTAAAGTCTACAGCCATCCAAGTGATGAATCAGTGTATTTTGTATACAAAAGCATACTATGCTGGATAAATAAAGAGATGGGGCATAGTAACATTCATGGGTGGAAAACAAAGGAAAATGAATTACTATCTTAATAAAAAAAGAAACTATCAAATAATGAAAGAAGTCAAAGAAGAAAAGAATTGATACAAGGTGGAATGAAAGAATTAAATTCAGATTGCAAGAGTTCTTGCAGAAAAACTCTCATATAAAAAAGATATGTGTCCATAATTGGGACTGTCATTGAATAAATCTAACCTGGGATGGTATATTGTATTGAGTGACCCTTTCTCTGAGAGAAGCACATTTTCTGATCTCCCAGGAGCACTATTTCCAAGAAAAGGGAAATTGGAGCTCCTATAGACACCCATAATAATGGTATTAAATGCATGCAGAGATAAGATTGTTCAACAAAAGTGATATAGAAGGCATGGTACAGAATTGGCCATTATTTGGGACACAATGTAATTTCCAATTTGGATTAATGATTCTTTCTTCATTTTTTTTTCATAAAGTGACCTCAATAGGAGTAAAGCATGACATAAGACAATGCTTATATAACAAGACTCACATAGTAAATAACATAGGAATTGGTTAGCATTCTTTGGAAGATTTAATTTTTATGATGATCAGAAAGACATAAAAACAAACAAACAAAAATATATAAAATGAATCACAGAATAGAACACCAAAATAATAAGAAAAGAAAATTAGTGAAGAGAACACAATATAGATAATTCTTGGGGAGAAAAACAGGGATGAAGAAAAAAAATAAAAAGGAGCAAAAGAGGGAATAAATAGGATATCATTAACTAAGAGCAGAAAAAACAAGGGGACAAAATCATTTACAGTTAGTTAACTATAAAAGAAACTAGAAACCAATAAATTAAGAAAGAAAGTAAACAAGAAAATTTTTTTTTTGTTTTGTTTTGTTTTTTTGACAAGCAAAAGGAACAAGAGATGAGAGAGCATAGGAAAATGGGTGGTAGGAAAGTCAATGAAACAAAGCTAATTCTAGACATCAAACATTGACTTAGAAAAGGAAACTCTCCCCAAACAAAATTATATCTGTATATATATATACTAACTCATAAATTTAGTATAAAGGTATTAACCCAAGAAAACAAAAAATGAGTGAGAAATGAAATAAAAGATAATTTCCTACACATAATCTGTTTTTTTAAAAGAAACAATTTTTTAAAAAAGTACATGGAATGAATATTAAAAGTTAGTATAACTTTTATTATTCATTAGAAGAAATAGAGTTGCAAAATGAAAATACACAAAATAGAAACAAAAAAGGAAAATTACATTATAGTTTAAAAGATCATAGACAAGTTGATATCCCCTAAGAAGCATAATATTTTTATTCATAGAACAAAACATAATTTTAAAAAGAACCACAGACAACAATATAGTTTCTTATATATCCTATTTTTTTTCTAGGAAGGATTAATATCCATTCAATAAAAGTAATGGAAAGATAACAAATCAAGCAAATTTTCCAATAATGTAAAGCTAAATTGTTATGTTTTAAAAGGGAAGCCTAAATATATATATAAAATAATGTTTATGCTGTTCAACATTAGGAACATAGTCATTCTTTTGTAAAAATATTTCCAAAAACTGTGATTATCTTAATAGATGGAGGTAAACTTTTTAATAAAAAATTCATGTTGAAAATCCCTTTTCACAAAAACATCATGGTACATATATAAACACATACATATATATACATACATAAGCACACACACATACACACACACAGATTCAAATAATAAAGTAGATGAGAAGGAATCAAAAGTAACTAAACAAAAAAATGTTCTATAAAACCTCAAATAGAAATTAAGAAAGAATTCAAGTTTTTTTGAAAAGTAAAAAGAAGGGGCGGAGCCAAAAAGGTGGAGAAGATACACTTGATTCTGTAAGCTCCTTTATTCCCTCACTACCAACTAGACAGCCTCAGAAATAGCGCTGGCCTGATAGAATCCACAAGGACTGGAAGCACGACTTACCAGCTGAAGAGAATCTGGAGTTTCAACAGGAAAGATCAGTTCCCAGGGGAGGAAGAAGAAAGGCCAGCACAGACGGCTGGGTGCTGGCACTCTGCACCGATCGCACTGGGGAGGGCTCTGGGATCAGAGAAGCCACAGAGATAGAAGGATCTGGGACATGCTGTTAGCTCTTCTCTGCTTATAAAACAGCAGCTCAGAAGAGAAATTAAGCCACT
This sequence comes from Sminthopsis crassicaudata, assembly GCF_048593235.1. NCBI lineage: Eukaryota > Metazoa > Chordata > Mammalia > Dasyuromorphia > Dasyuridae > Sminthopsis > Sminthopsis crassicaudata. The sequence goes on from NC_133617.1 coordinate 201,433,060, forward strand.
TTAAAAAATTTAAGCCAGATACTAGAACCACCCCAATCTGAAAGTGACTCAGCAGATCTCGGCATTGCGGGTGTGGCCGACTTAGGCTGTCTTAGCTTTCACCTGGGAGTAGTTAAGAGATTGAGAAGTGGGAGGATACAGCCCAAGGAAGCACACTTGGCTGGAGGCTGTGGAACCCAGCCCCAGGAAGTCCCAGAGAAGCAGAACCTTTGAACCAGGGACCACGGTTTCAGGGCAGACACTTCCAGTTTGAGCACAGGGGCTTTTCACATCACCTGCTGCTGACATCCACACCCCATGGGAGGCATAGACTGGGCTTTGTGTCGCCTTTACTGTTCAATCTCAAAATTCAGGGAAGCCTCTAGGACAAATAGTGCTGCCCTCAAAGCACAGCAGTGCTAATCACCTGTGAGGCACTTCCAGGGAGGGGGTGGGGAACTCTCTCCCAGAGCTCTCTCTTAGGTCAATCGGGGGGCTGCTGCATCCATCCAGTCTGGGAGGAAGTTGGTAAAGAAATGAATAAATAATTTCCTACCCCAGGAACATACCCCAAAAGATTTTTTAAGTATGAGCAAAAAGCAAAAAAAAAAAAAAAAAAAAAAAATTGACTCATTCTACACAGAGAAAGAGCAGGTATCCAACCCCGAGGAAATTAACAGCAGAGAGTCAGCAGATAACAGCCTAAAGGGGAACGATACCTGCCCCGCATCACATAACTCTCTCCTAGAAGAGACTATTAAAAAATTAAGAGAGTTTGAAGAAAAATGGGGAAAGGAAAGAGAAGCTATGAAATTGGAGTTGGAAAAAATAAAGAATTCACAGGAGATTCAGGGAAACAAAATTTGTGAATTAGAAAAGGTTAAAAATCACAGGAAAATAGGATTTTTGAATTGGAGAAGACAAAAAAGTATCAAGAAAATAGGATTTCTGAATTGGAAAAAGAAAATAATTCTCTAAAAACATTAGGGAAATGGAAAAAATCAATAGAGCAAAATAATTCATTTTAAAACAAAATTGGACATTTACAAAAAGAACTAAAAACTGTGAATGAAGAAAATAACTCCTTAAAATTCAGGATGGAACAAATAGAAATGAATGAATCATTGAGAACCCAAGAATCAGTCAAACAAAACAAACAAAAAAAAAAAATGGAAAGCTGGAGAATAACGTCAAATACTTATTGGGAAATCTATAGACTTGGAAAATAGATCTAGGAGAGATAATCTGTGGATCATTGGACTTCCCGAAAACTATGACCAAAAAAAGAGCCTAGATGCTATTTTACAGGAAATTATCAAAGAGAACTGTCCAGAGATAATAGAAACAGAAGGGAAAGTAGATGTTGAAAGAATTCATCAAACTCCTTCTGAAATAGACCCTAAAAAAAGAACACCACGCAATATTGTGGCTAAGCTACAGAACTACCACACAAAGGAGAAAATCTTGCAAGCAGCTAGAAAAAAAAAAAAAAAAAACAAACAATTTAAATACCAAGGTGCCACAATAAGAGTCATACAAGATCTGGCTGCCTCCACATTGAAAGATAGAAGGGCCTGGAACCTGATATTCCAAAAGGCAAAAGATCAAGGATTGCAACCAAGAATCAACTACCCAGCTAAGTTTAGCATCTTTTTCCATGGAAGAAGATGGTCATTCAATGAAATAGAGGAATTCCATATGTTTCTAAGAAAAAAAACTGACTTAAATAAAAAATTTGATCTACATCCACAAGACTGAAGAGAAACAGAAAAAGGTACACAGAAACCTTGAGAACTGTATCTCTGTTGTGGATGTATAGAAAGTACTCATGGATAATTAGATCTTACTGATATAAAAGGAAAAAAATGGGGGTATAGTAAAGGGAAGGCGGTAGTATCAGAAAAAAGGGAGGGAGTGATAAAAAGAGGGAAACTACATCCCAGGAAGAGGCATAGAAAATACACCATATCTCAGGGAATTTAGAGAGGGGGAGAAACATTGTGTGAATCTTACTCTCATCAGAAGAGACTCAAAGAGTAAATAATAGACATATCTGTTTTTCAGAGAATTCTCTCTCACCTCATTAAAAGGGGAGAGAGGAAAAGGGAAAAGGAAAAGGAGAATAAGGGAAGGGACTTGGAGGGAGGGGGGAGGGATACAAAAAAAAAAAGGAGGGTCTGCACGTCACAAGTGGGGTATATAAATTAAATATCGGGGAAGGAGATCAGGGGGGTCAAAGGAAAAAAGCATAATCTGGGGATAATATGATGGCAGGAAATGCAGAATTAGTAATTTTAACTGTAAATGTGAATGGGATGAATGCTCCCATCAAAAAGAGACAGATAGCAGACTGGATCAAAAGTGAGAAACCTACAACAGGTTGTATACAGGAAACACACTTAAAACAGGGAGATACATACAGAGTAAAGGTAAAAGGTTAGAGCAGAGCCTATTATGCTTCAGGTAAAGCCAAAAAAGCCAGGGTAGCTATCCTTAAATCAGATCAAGCAAAAGCAGAAGTTGATCTAGTTAAAAGAGATAAGGAAGGAAACTATATGCTTCTGAAAGGTAGCATAAATAATGAAGCCATATCAATACTAAACATATATGCACCAAGTGGTAAAACATCTAACTTTTTAAAGGAAAAATTAAGAGAAATGCAAGAAGAAATAGACAGTAAAACTATAATAGTGGGAGATCTCAACCTTGCACTCTCAGATTTAGACAAATCAAACCACAAAACAAATAAGAAAGAAATTAAAAAAGTAAATAGAACATTAGAAAAACTAGGTATGATAGACCTGTGGAGAAAACTGAATGGTGATAGAAAGGAATATACTTTCTTCTTAGCACTTCATGGATCCTATACAAAAATATACCATATATTAGGACATAAAGATCTCAAAATTAAATGTAGGAAGGTAGAAATGATAAATGCCTTCTTCTCAGATCACAATGCAATAAAAGCTACATTCAGTAAGAAGTTAGGGGTAAATAGACCAAAAAGTAATTGGAAACTGCATAATCTCATCTTAAAGAATGACTGGGTGAAACAGCAAATTATAGAAACAATTAATAATTTCACCCAAGATAATGACAATGATGAGACATCATACCAAAATCTGTGGGATACAGCTAAAACGGTAATAAGGGGAAATTTTATATCTTTAGAGGCTTATTTGAAGAAAATAGAGAAAGAGAAGATTACCAAATTGGGCCTGCAACTTAAAAAGCTAGAAAAAGACCAAATTAAGACCCCCAACCAAAAATTAAACTGGCAATAAAAAATTAAAATGATTAATCAATAATATTGAAAGTAAAAAAAAAAAAAAAAAAAAAACTATTGAATTAATAAATAAAACCAAGAGTTGGTTTTATGAAACAGCCAATAAAATAGATAAACCTTTGGTAAATCTGATCAGAAAATAGAAAGAGGAAAATTAAATTGTTAGTCTTACAAATGAAAAGGGGGATCTTTCCAACAATGAAGAGGAAATTAGAGAAATAATAAGGAGTTACTTTGCCCAACTTTATGCCAATAAATTTGATAACTTAAGTGAAATGAATGACTTCCTCCAAAAATATAGGCTTCCTAGATTAACAGAGGAGGAGATAAATTGCTTAAATAGTCCCATTTCAGAAAAAGAAATAGAACAAGCTATTAATCAACGCCCCAGGAAAAAATCCCCAGGACCAGATGGATTTATATGTGAATTCTATGAAACATTTAAAGAACAATTAGCCTCAAAGCTATATAAACTATTTGAAAACATAGGGGATGAAGGAATCCTACCAAACTCCTTTTATGACACAGACATGGTACTGATACCTAAACCAGGTCGATTGAAAACTGAGAAAGAAAATTATAGACCAATTTCCTTAAAGAATATTGATGCTAAAATCTTAAATAAGATATTAGCAAAAAGATTTCAGAAAATCATCCTCAGGATAATACAATATGATCAAGTAAGATTTATACCAGGAATGCAGGGCTGGCTTAATATTAGGAAAACTATTAGTATAATTGACCATATTAATAATCAAATTAATAAAAACCATATGATCATCTCAATAGATGCAGAAAAAGCATTTGACAAAATCCAACATCCATTCCTACTAAAAACTCTTGAGAGTATAGGAATAAATGTACTATTCCTTAGAATAATCTGGAGCATATATTTAATACCGTCAGTAAGCATAATATGCAATAAAAATAAACTGCAACCTTTCCCAGTAAGATCAGGATTGAAACAAGTTTGCCCACTATCACCATTACTATTCAATATAGTACTAGAAATGCTAGCCTCGGCAATGAGAGCCGAGAAAGTGATTCAAGGAATTAGAGTAGGAAATGAGGAAATCAAACTATCACTCTTTGCAGATGACATGATGGTATACTTAGAAAACCCCAAAGACTCTGCTAAAAAGCTATTAGAAATAATTCAGAATTTCAGCAAGTGGCAGGATACAAAATAAATCCACATAAATCCTCAGCATTTTTATATATCACCAACAAAATGCAACAGCAAGAGATACAAAGAGAAATTCCATTCCAAACAAATGTTGAGAGTATAAAGTATTTGGTAATCCATCTACCAAAGAATAGTCAGGAATTATATGAGAAAAATTACAAAACACTTGCCTCAAAAATAAAGTCAGATTTAAATAATTGGAAAGACATTCAGTGCTCTTGGATAGGCCGAGCAAATATAATAAAGATGACAATACTCCCCAAACTAATCTATCTATTTAGTGATGTACCAATGAGACTCCCAAGAAACTATTTTAATGACCTAGAAAAAATAACAACAAAATTCATATGGAAGAATAAAAGGTCGAGAATTGCAAGGGAACTAATGAAAAAAAAGTCAGAAGAAGGTGGTCTAGGTGTACCTGATCTAAAGCTATATTATATAGCAGCAGTCACCAAAACCCTTTGGTATTTGTTGAGAAATAGACTAGTCGATCAGTGGAACAGATTAGGTCCAAAGACAAAAAAGGGTACACCTATAGCAATATAGTGTTTGACAAACCCAAAGATACCACCATTATGGATAAAAATTCATTATTTGGAAAAAACTGTTGGGAAAACTGGAAATTAGTATGGCAGAAATTAGATATGGATCCACACTTAACACCATATACCAAGATAAGATTAAAATGGGTCCATGATTTAGGCATAAAGAATGAGATAATAAATAGATTAGAGGAACAGAGAATATTCTACCTCTCAGACCTGTGGAGGAGGAAGGAATTTATGACCAGAGGAGAAGTAGAGATCATTATTGATCACAAAATAGAAGATTTTGATTACATCAAAGTAAAAAGTTTCTGTACAAACAATACTAATGCAAACAAGATTAGAAGGGAAGCAACAAATTGGGAAAATATTTTTAAAAGGAAAGGTTCTGACAAAGTTCTCATTTCCAAAATATATAGAGAACTGACCCTAATTTATAAGAAATCAAACCATTCTCCAATTGATAAATGGTCAAAGGATATGAACAGACAATTATCAGATGATGAAATTGAAACTATATCCACACATATGAAATAGTGTTCCAAATCACTACTGATTAGAGAAATGCAAATTAAGACAACTCCGAGATACCACTACACACCTGTCAGATTGGCTAAGATGACAGGAACAAATAATGAATGTTGGAGGGGATGTGTGAAAACTGGGACACTGATACATTGTTGGTGGAGTTGTGAAAGAATCCAGCTATTCTGGAGAGCAATTTGGAACTATGCCCAAAAAGTTATCAAACTGTGCATACCCTTTCACCCAGCCATACTACTAGTGGGCTTATATCCCAAAGAAATACTAAAGAAGGGAAAGGCACCTGTATGTGCCAAAATGTTTGTGGCAGCTCTTTTTGTTGTAGCTAGAAACTGGAAGTTGAATGAATGCCCATCAATTGGAGAATGGTTGGGTAAATTATGGTATATGAAGGTTATGGAATACTATTGTTCTGTAAGAAATGACCAGCAGGAGGAATACAGAGAGGCTTGGAGAGACTTACATCAACTGATGCTGAGTGAAATGAATAGAACCAGAAGATCGCTGTACACTTCAATGCTGTATGAAGATATATTATGATGGAAGTGGATATCTTCAACATGAAGAAGATCCAACTCACTTCCAGTTGATCAATGATGGACAGAAATAACTACACCCAGAGTGGAACACTGGGAAGCGAATTTAAATTGTTAGCACTACTGTCTTTCTACCCAGGTTACTTATACCTCTGGAATCTAATACTTAATGTGCAACAAGAAAATGATATTTACACACATATATTGTATCTAGGTTTTACTGTAACACATGTAAAATGTATGGGACTGCCTGCCATTGGGGGGAGGGAATAGAGGGAGGGGGAGATAATTTGGAAAAATGAATACAAGGGATAATATTATAAAAAAATTACTCATGCATATATACTGTGAAAAAAAATTCCAAAAAAATATTATAAAAAAAAAAAAGTAAAAAGAAGTTCAATAAAAATTAAATTTTGACTAACATACTATTCTGTATTTCAGACAAATTCCTAATGGATATATATATATATACATATATATATATATATATAATATTGGAGATAACAGAAAATTAGTTGAAATAAAAGCAAATCATATGTTTATATCTTCACATAGTACATGGATGATTAATCAAAAAAAGACCAATGTCAATTATAAAAGAGAAGGTGGGTTATTTTTTTTTTTTTTTGGTATAAAATTGAAAAGTATTCCCTAAGCAAACAGCAGAGTATAGGTTCCAAAGGGAAATTGTGAGCCAAAAGGTAGCAAGAAATCACTAAGAGAAATACAAATTCAAACAATTCTGATATTTTATCCCTGGTACAGGAAATTGAACATGAGAAAAAACAGTAATAATATTTTTGGATAGACACTCTAATGTTTTTATGGTAGAGCTGTGTATTAATCTAAACATTCTTTAAAGGAATTAAAAATAATGTGATAAAATTTTACATATCTTTTGCCCTGGAAATTCCATCTTTTAGTAAGGAAACCATTGACCATCAAAATGGCTCTATATACAAAAATATTTATAGCCACACTTTTTGTGGATTCAAATAACAGAAAGTAGATGATTATCAATTATGGAATGGTTAAACTGGCTATGATTCATGAACTAATGCACTATTACTGTTGTGAGAAATGGCAAATGTGATGAGTACAGAGAAACATGGAGAGTTCTATAAATTTCTGCAAAATTAAATAAGCTGGTTTATCTACATTATCTACAACAATGTAAACAGAAATAATTAATTAAAAAGGCTGTGTTGCAAAATTATAAATAATGCCTTGAAAAAAAGTCCTTAAAGATCAAATAAATGACTTTAAAGAGGAAATATGATAAAATATGATCCCAACTGATATACACCTTTGTTTCTAATTATTTTCTATCATAAAAATACATTGCTATGGGAAAAAAATTCCTAAATTAAGGAGAGAGCTGAGAACTGATCTGCGACTATGTGCTAAATAATTTCTCTGAGCTTCAGCTTCCTCATCTGTAAATTGTAGATATTAATAATGCCTATCTTAAAATGTCCCAATAAATGTCAGATGAGGTAATATATGTAAAGAGCTTTACAAAACTCAAACCTTAAAATACAATGTAATTTTAACAAAATTGTTATACATTGTTTTCCTAGAGTACCAACCAGTTTTCTGAGCATCAGTAAAGTCAAATGAAATATTTTAAAAGAGTAATGCCTTAATATTGTCTAAGATGAAAATTTACTATAAAATATTTATTTATTTATTATTAACATAAGCAATACAAAGCAGAAATATAAAATCAAATCACAAACTATGGTATGAATCAATATATCATTCTGATGGGCTTTGGCTAAAAAGTATGTTTTCAAATATGATTTAAAGTGTGTTTTTTTTAAGGGAGCTTTTGGAAAAAAATGTGTTTTATTGCTCATTTTTAGTTGTACATTTACATCCTGAGATGTCCTAAAAATGATTCTTTTTCATAGTGCAAAGCAGTGAATATTAAAAACCTTCCAAATGTCTAAATATACATCTTCCTAAACCCTTCTGCAATAATGCATTTTTTAACCACATGATGTTCCAGTTATTAGTAACTTGAAAAATTCATATATGTGAGTGAATTTGTCTGCCTAAAAACAATTAAATGAAAGTATTTCCATACCTCCATCACATCATTAGAATATATGCTCTTATTTAAAAAATATAAAAATAGATACCTTGAAATATAATGTAAAGTATTCATATAAATATAAATAATAATTGTTCAACATTTCTGTAATTTAACAAGTAAAAAGGTAAAAATTAGACAATAGTAGTAGAAATAGAAAATAGAAAAATAACCATAGCAACAACTTCAATAGCAGGATCAACAACAGTATGACAACAAATCTGAGTAATTATCAGTCACTTAGAACCTTGGATTGAGGTTAACACTAATTCCTGAGTTAGTAATTTCTCTTCACAGTTCAAAGCAGAAAGTATGTACCTTGTCATCTCCATCTCTCAGCCTTTTAGGGTTTACGCAAGATGGGAATGTCTAAGATTCTAATTTATCTCATTTTCTGTTGCATATATCAGCCATTAGGCCCCAGTTAAGTGGATTTCAAATGCTGTTCGTGTATGATCTCCAAAAAAGCTAATTCCTTTCAGCTCACAAATTAAAGAAATTGGGGAGCAGAGTTGCATCCTCCGACTTTTTGATGTGTTTCTGTACCCCAATTGATGAAAAAGCTAGGTAATTGCTAGTCTGACTAGACCCCCTCAAAAGTAACATTCCAAAGATTCCTTCTCCTATTATTCTTAGGGTATGTCTCTGTCACAGGATATTTGTATCCATATGCAGCTACCTATCCATAACAATACCTGTACATATATCTATATCCACCAATCTAGATCTATTTTTGTATTCATGTAGTGATCTATCATTTACCAAATCATATATCTTTCTTTATGTGTATAGATGTAAAAATAATAATAAATAGACACATGTAGCTACTAGATAATCCTATTTAGATCTCTGATTACATTGAAACCACAGGTTAATCTCTTAGATTCATCTATCTATGTGTATATTATAGAAATACACACAAATAAAATATGCATTAATAGATAAAGCTCTAGGCATATAAGCACAAATGAACATACATACATATATTTATTATATATTAATTATTTGAATATGTCCTATATAAAATAATATTATATATTATTATAATAATTTTAGAATATATGTTCTGGTTTAGGTATCAGTACCATGTCTGTGTCATAGAAGGAATTTGGTAGGACTCCTTCAATCCCCATTTTTTCAAATAGTTTACATAGCATTGGAGTTAGTTGTTCTTTAAATGTTTGGTAGAATTCACCTGTAAATCCATCTGGTCCTGGGGACTTTTTCTTAGGAAGTTGGTTAATAGCTTGGTCTATTTCTTTTTCTGAGATGGGACTATTTAGACTACTTACTTCTTCCTCTGTTAATCTGGGCAACCTATATTTTTGAAGGTATTCTTCCATTTCATTTAAATTATCGAATTTATCGACATAAAGTTGAGTAAAGTAGCTCCTAACTATTGTTGTAATTTCCTTTTCATTAGTGGTGAATTCACCCTTTTAATTTTCAAGACTAACAATTTGCTTTTTCTCTTTCCTTTTTTTAATCAGGTTTACTAAGGGTTTGTCTATTTTGTTGGTTTTTTCATAAAACCAACTCTAAGTTTTATTAATTAATTCAATAGTTTTTTTACTTTCAATTTTATTAATCTCACCTTTTATTTTTTGAATTTTAAGTTTTGTGTTTGTCTGGGGGTTTTTAATTTGTTCCTTTTCTAGCAATTTTAGTTGTAAGCGCAATTCGTTGGCCCTCTCTTTCTCTATTTTATGCAAGTAGGCCTGTAGAGATATAAAACTTCCCCTTATTACTGCTTTGGCTGTATCCCACACATTTTGGTATGATGTCTCATTATTGTCATTTTCTTGGGTGAAGTTATTAATTATGTCTATGATTTGCTGTTTTTCCCAATCATTCTTTAATATAAGATTATTTAGTTTACAATTATTTTTTGGTCTATTTTCCCCTGGCTTTTTATTAAATGTAATTTTGATTGCATTGTGGTCTGAAAAGGATGCATTTACTATTTCTGCCTTACTGCATTTGATTTTGAGGTTTTTATGCCCTAGTAGATGATCAATTTTTGTATAGGTTCCATGAACTGCTGAGAAGAAAGTATATTCCTTTCTGTCTCCATTTAGCTTTTGCCAAAGATCTATCATATCAAACTTTTCTAGTATTCTATTTATCTCTTTGACTTCGTTCTTATTTATTTTGTGGTTTGATTTATCTAATTCAGAGAATGCAAGGTTGAGATCTCCCACTATTATAGTTTTGCTATCTATTTCCTCTTGCAGCTTTCTTAATTTCTCTTTTAAGAATATAGATGCTACCTAGAAAAAATAACAACAAAATTCATATGGAAGAATAAAAGGTCGAGAATTGCAAGGGAACTAATGAAAAAAAACTCAGAGGAAGGTAGTCTAAGTGTACCTGATTTAAAGCTATATTATATAGCAGCAGTCACCAAAACCATTTGGTATTGGCTAAGAAATAGACCGGTAGATCAGTGGAACAGATTAGATACAAAGGACAAAAAAGGGTACATATATAGCAACCTAATCTTTGACAAACCCAAAGATACCAACATTAGGGACAAAAATTCATTATTCGGAAAAAACTGTTGGGAAAACTGGAAATTAGTATGGCAGAAATTAGATATGGATCCACACTTAACACCATATACCAAGATAAGATCAAAATGGGTCCATGATTTAGGCATAAAGAGGGAGATAATAAATAGATTAGAGGAACAGAGGATAATCTACCTCTCAGACTTGTGGAGGAGGAAGGAATTTATGACCAGAGGAGAACTAGAGATCATTATTGATCACAAAATAGAAGATTTTGATTACATCAAACTAAAAAGTTTCTGTACAAATAATACTAATGCAAACAAGATTAGAAGGGAAGTAACAAATTGGGAAAATATTTTTAAAAACAAAGGTTCTGACAAAGGTCTCATTTCCAAAATATATAGAGAACTGACCCTAATTTATAAGAAACCGAACCATGCTCCAATTGATAAATGGTCAAAGGATATGAACAGACAATTCTCAGAGGAAGAAATTGAAACTATATCCACTCACATGAAAGAGTGTTCCAAATCACTATTGATCAGAGAAATGCAAATTAAGACAACTCTGAGATACCACTACACACCTGTCAGATTGGCTAAGATGACAGGAACAAATAATGATGAATGTTGGAGGGGATGTGGGGAAACTGGGACACTAATACATTGCTGGTGGAGTTGCGAAAGAATCCAGCCATTCTGGAGAGCAATCTGGAATTATGCCCAAAAAGTTATCAAACTGTGCATACCCTTTGACCCAGCAGCGCTACTACTGGGCTTATATCCCAAAGAAATACTAAAGAACGGAAAGAGACATATATGTGCCAAAATGTTTGTGGCAGCTCTTTTTGTAGTAGCTAGAAATTGGAAGATGAATGGATGTCCATCAGTTGGAGAATGGTTGGGTAAATTATGGTATATGAAGGTTATGGAATATGAAATGACCAGCAGGAGGAATACAGAGAGGCCTGGAGAGACTTAAATCAACTGATGCTGAGTGAAATGAGGAGAACCAGAAGATCACTGTACACTTCAACAACAATACTGTATGAGGATGTATTCTGATGGAAGTGGAAATCTTCAACATAAAGAAAAACCAACTCACTTCCAGTTGATCAATGATGGACAGAGGTAGCTACACCCAGAGAAGAAACACTGGGAAGTGAATGTAAATTGTTAGCACTAATATCTGTCTGCCCAGGTTACATGTACCTTCGGAATCTAAAGTTTATTGTGCAACAAGAAAATGATATTCACACACATGTATTGTATCTAGACTATATTGTAACACATGTAAAATGTATGGGATTGCCTGTCATCGGGGGGAGGGAATAGAGGGAGGGGTGGATAATTTGGAAAAATGAATACAAGGGCTAATATTATAAAAAATATATATATAATTTAAAAAAATTGTATTGACATAAAAAAAAAGAATTTAGATGCTGAACCACTTGGTGCATATATGTTTAATATTGATACTGCTTCATTATTGATGCTGCCCTTTAGCAGGATATAATGCCCTTCCTTATCTCTTTTAATTAGATCAGTTTTTGTTTTTGCTTGATCTGAGATGAGGATGGCTACTCCTGCTTTTTTGGTTTTGCCTGAAGCATAATAGATTCTGCTCCACCCTTTTACTTTTAGTTTGAATGTCTCACCCTATTTCAGGTGTGTTTCCTGTAAACAACATATAGTAGGATTCTGACTTTTAATCCAGTCTGCTAACTGCTTCCTCTTTATGAGGCAGTTTGCCCCATTCACATTTATGGTTAGAAGGACTAATTCTATATTGCTTGCCATCCTATAAACCCCTGCTTATGCTTTTTCCCTTTCCTTCTCTCTTACCCCCCTACCCAGTGTTAAACTTGTGAACACCACTTGCTTTTCACAGCCCTCCCTTTTTAGTATCCCTCTCCCACCTTAAAGTTCCTCCCCTTATTTTACCACTTTTCCTCACAATTTCTGTATTCCATTCCCCTTAGCTTACTCCTTCCCACCCACTTTTCAATGAAGTGGAAGAAGTTTCACCATAAATCGAATATGTCTATTGATACACACTATGTTCATCTCCCTCCTTTCTTTCTCTCAGATATAATAGGTTACCTTTGCCTCTTCATGAGATGTAGTACCCCCACTTTACACTTTTTTATGATATAATTTCCTTTCCACCTCTAGTTTCTAGGACAAATTATACATATGTTCTTTACATATATTTATGGCAGAAGTATAGTTCTTTTTACCTTTTTAGAAATCTCTTGTGTTCTATATTTGAAGATCAAACATTTTATGTAGGTCTGGCTTTTTTTCTCAAGAATAAATGGAATTCATTTATTTTGTTAAATGTCCATCTTCTTCCCTGGAAAAGGATGTTCATTTTTGCTGGTAAGTTATTCTTGACTGCATACCAAGTTTCTTAGCCTTTTGGAATATCATGTTCCAGGCCCTTCGTTCTTTTAATGTGGACGCTGCTAGATCCTGGGTTATCCTTATTGTGGATCCTCCATATCTGAATTGCTTTTTTTCTAGAAGTTTCCAGTATTTTATCCTTTGTCTGATTGTTCTTGAACTTGGCCACTATATTTCTTGGCGTTTTGATTTTAGGGTCCCTTTCAGTAGGTGATCGATGAATGTTTTCAATGTCTATTTTACCCTCTGTTTCCAGAATGTCTGGGCAGTTCTCTTTGATAATTTCCTTGAAAATGGTGTCCAAGTTCTTTTTTTCCTCACATTTTTCAGGAAGTCCGATTATTCTCAAATTGTCTCTCCTGGATCTGTTTTCCAGGTCTGTTGTCTTTCTGGTAAGGTACTTGACATTCTTTTCAATTGTTTCATTTCTCTGGTTTTGCTTGACTCCCTCTTGGTTTCTCCTTGAGTCATTCATTTCTACTTGTTCCAGTCTAATTTTCAATGATGTATTTTCTTCACTCACTTTTTTTATATCTCTTTGTAATTGTCCAATTGAGTTTTTATCTTCAATGGAATTTTTTTCCATTTTATCCATTTTATTTTTTAGAGAGCTTTTTTTCTTTTTCCAGCTCACTAATCCTATTTTCCTTGGAGTTGTTTACCTTTTCCAGCTCACTAATCTTGTTTCTCAATGATTTGATTTCTTTATCCACTCTGTCTTTGAATGCATGGGATGACTTCTCCAGGCTCTCTTGCCAAGCTTCCCTTTCCTTTTCCCATTTCTCTTCCAGTTCTCTTGTGAGAACCTTTTTGATTTCCTCTATGAGTTTCTTTTGTATTGAGGAGCAGCTTATATCCCTCCCAGGGGATACATCTGGGGACAGTCTGTTTTTAGTCTCCTCAGTGTTTCAAGTCTGCTCCCTCTCCACAGAGAAGCTGTCAATGGTTAGAGCCCTTTTGAATTTTTTGTTCATTTTGTCAGAGTAGGAATCAAAGAAAACAAACTGACAAGAGAAACAATTGGTCTGTTTTGTGGGGGATGGGGTTGGATGGTATTAATGGGCTTCCTCTACAGACTGGGGGTAGGGCAGCAGAGAGCCACTAACAAAACAGCAATGACTGTATTGAGTTTGCACTCTGAGGCTCCAAGAATGCACCAAGTCAGTCCAGGTGGGGGTTGGGAGTGGCCGGGCTCTGAGAGACGCTGGCTTTCTGGGGTTTTAATCTTCACCTCTGGTGTTAACACCCTCTCGCTACCCCTGGCTTGCTGCCAAGATGGAGCATACACACTGGGGCAAAAGCCCTTTTGCAGAAATGGCAGAGATCGCACCCCTCCCCCTCTGGTCTGAGCTGTGTGAGCTGCCTGTCTTGCTCTGGCTGCCTGCCCTCAGTCTGAGCCCAGTCTGATTGACCCTTCCCCGAGCAAACACAGACCTTTTCTGGCGACTTTCAAGGATGTCTTCTCTTGGTGATTATTTGTGGATTTCTTTCTGGGTCAAGCATTAATTCTGAGGCTTGTCATGAAGTAAGTTCTGAGAGAAAACGAGGAGCTCAAGCAGCTGTCTGCCTCCACATCGCCATCTTGGCCAGAAGTCCCCAAGAGAAAATGTTAAGCCAGACTAAGAAATAGACAGCAAAACAATTCTAGCAAAAGACCTCAACCTTCCCCTTTCAGAATCAGACAACTCTTATAAAAAATAAACCACAAAGAAAATAGACAAGTAATGAACCCTAAAAAACCTAGATATGATACACCTATAGAAAAAAATTGAATAGGGACAGAAATAATAGACATTTGTCTCAGCAATACATGGCACCTACAAAACAAACAAATAACAACAACAACAACAACAAAAACTGACCATATATTAGTGCAGATAAACCTCACAATCAAATGAAAAAAGACAGACATAGAAAATTCTTCCTTTTCATACCATGTTGCAATAAAAATCATAATCAATAGTGGACCAAGGAAAGCTAGATGAAAAACCACAGAAAAATTAAATAATTTCATTCTAAAGAATGAGTGGGTCAAACACCAAATCATAGAACCAATCCATAATTTCATCCAAGAGAATGGCCACATACCAAAACCTGTGGGATGAAGCCAAAGCAGTTCTTAGGGGAAATTTTATATCTACATGAATAAAATAGAGAAAAAGGAGATCAATAAATTATGCATGGAACTAAAAAAAGCTATAAAAAGAACAAATTTTTAAAAATCTCCAATTAAATACCAAATATTGAAACTAAAAAGAGAGATTAATAAAAATGGAACTAAGAAAACTATTGAACTAAGAAATTAAATTAAGAGCTGATTTTATGAAAAGGCAAGAAAATAGGAAATAAATGGGCTAATTTGATCAGAGAAAGGAAAGAGAAAAACAAAATCACCAATTTAAAAATTAAAAGGGTAAATTTACCACCTATGAGAAAGAAATTTAAGCAATGAGTTAGGAGCTAGTTTGTCCAATTACATGGCAGCAAGTCTGACAATCTAACTGAAATAGATGAAAATTTCTAAAAATATAAATTGCCCAGATTAACAGAAGAAGAAATAAATTACTTAAATTGTTTCACTTTAGAAAAAGAAATTGAACAAGTCATTAATGTATTCCCTAAGGGGGAAAAATTACAGATGGATTCCAAAGTGAATTCTATCAAACATTTAAAGAACAAATAATTCCAATACTATCTAAGCTATTTGAAATAATAGCTGAAGAATGAGCTCTGTCAAATTCCTTCTATGACACAAATATGGTAATGATAACTAAACCAGGAAGAGCCAAAACAGAGAAAAAATCATAGACCAATATCTCTAATGAATATTGATGCAAAAATTTTAAGTAAAATATTAGTAAGAGATTACAGTAACTTAACAGCAGGATAATACTTTATGATCAAGTGGGATTTATATCATGAATGCAGGGATAGTACAATATCAGGAAAATCATTACCATCATTGACCATATCAATAACAAATCCAACAGAAATCATATGACAATCTCAAAAGATTCAAAAAAAGCTTTTGACAAAATACAGCACCCATTCCTATTAAAAAAACATTAGAGAGCATTGGGATAAAGGGATGTTCCCTTAAAAGAAAAAGCAGTATCTATCTAATGCTCATAGCAAGCATTATTTGTTTTGTTTTGTTTTGTTTTGAGAGTGTATTCAATTTTTAAAATTAGCATTATTTGTAATGGAAAAAAGCTGGTTGAATTCCCAATAAGATCAGAGTTGAAACAAGGATGCCCATTATTACCATTATTATTCCTCACTGTACTAGAAATCTAGTAATAAGAAAAGAAAAAAAAATAAATAAAGGGATTACAATAGGCAATGAGGAAATAAAATTATTATTCTTTCCGGATGATATATGATATATTTAGAGCATCCTAGAAAATCATCCAAAAATCTATTGGAAACAATTCACAGTTTTTAACAAAGTTGTAGCATATGAAGTGAACCCACTGAAATCCTCAGCATTTCAATATATTACTAACAAAGACTGTCAGCAAGAGATAGAAAGATAAATTCCGTGGAGTTATGGTAGACAATATAAAATATTTGGGGGTCTACCTGCCAAGAGAATATAAGAACAATATGACTGAAGCTACAAAACACTTCTCACACACACAAAAAAAATATCTAAACAATTTGAACAAATATCAATTGCTCATGGGATGGCTGAGCTAATATAATAAAAATGCCTCTTCTGCCTAAATTTGTCTACTTGTTCAGTGTCCTACCAATCAAGTTGCCAAAAGATTATTTTAAAGAACTTGAAAAATAATAACAAAATTCACTTGGAAGAACAAATAGTCAATAACATCAAATGAATTAATGGAAAAAATACAATGGTACCAAACCAAAAATTATAGGATAAATCAGTAACAATCAAAAACCATTTGGCTAAGAAATAGAATGGTGGATCAATGGGATAGTTAGGTGCACATGACATGGTAATCAAGGCCTTTTGCAATGTAGTATTTGATAACTCCCCAAACTCCAGTTTCTGAAATAAGAACTCACTATTTGACAAAAAATTGGAGGAAAATTAGAAAATATTATATCAGAAGCATGGCATAGACCCGTCGCTTACCCCAAAGTAAGTTCAAAATGGACATATGATTTGGACATAAAGGATGATACCATAAGCATGCTAAGAGAATAAAGGATAATGAGATCTTTGGAGTAGGAAGAAATTTATAACAAAAGAAGAACTAGGTGGTGAAGGTGCAACTTCTTTCGATCGTCCCGAATCCGGGTTCATCCGACACCGGCAGCCACCCCGCAGCGTCCACGCCGAACCTCCACCTTCATCGCCGCCATGCCGCCCAAGTTTGATCCTAATGAAATTAAAGTCGTATTTTTAAGATGCACTGGTGGTGAAATTGGTGCCACATCAGCTCTGGCCCCCAAAATTGGTCCCTTCGGTTTGTCTCCCAAAAAGGTTGGTGATGACATTGCCAAGGCAACTGGTGACTGGAAAGGGCTGAGAATCACAGTGAAACTTACCGTTCAGAACAGACAGGCCCAGATTGAGGTTGTGCCTTCTGCCTCAGCCTTGATCATCAAAGCCTTGAAGGAACCTCCTCGAGACAGAAAGAAGCAGAAAAATATTAAACACAGTGGAAACATCAGTCTTGATGAGATCATCAACATTGCTCGACAGATGAGGCACCGATCCTTGGCAAGAGACCTTTCAGGAACCATTAAAGAGATACTTGGAACTGCCCAGTCAGTGGGCTGCAACATTGATGTCAGGCATCCTCATGATGTCATTGATGACATCAATAGTGGTGCTGTAGAATGTCCAGCAAGTTAAAAACTACAGTGGAGACTATTGAAATAAATTAACATTTGACAACAAAAAAAAAAAAAAAAAAAAAAAAGGAGAACTAGAGAATGATATAAAAGATAAAATGGACAGCTTTGATTATATTAAACTAAAATATTTTTGCACAAACAGAACCAACAGAATCAAGATTAAAAGGGAAGTACACAGCTGAGAAAAAAGCTTTACACCCAATATTTCTGATGAAGGTTTCAGTTCTAAAATATATAATGAACTGTGTCAAATTGATAAAAAAAAAAAAACAAATCATTTCTCAATTGGTAAATTGTTAAAGGATATAGATAGATAATTTTCAGATGATAAAATTAAAGAAATCTATAGTCATGAAAAATGTTCTAAATCACTATTGATTAAAGAAATACAAACAACTCAGATATCACATTACACCTCTCAGACTGGTGAAGATGACAGGAAAAAATAATGATAAATTTTGGAGGGGATGTGGGAAAACTGGGACACTAATGCATTGTTGCTGAAGTTGTAAAATGATACAACCGCTCTGGAGATCAGTCTGAAACTATGGTCAAAGAGGTATAAATTGTGAACACTCTTTGACTTAACTATGCTATTCCTGGGTCTGTATCCCACAGAAATTTTAGATGTAAAAGGAATCTCATGTGTAAAAAATGTTTGTAGCTTTCTGCAGTCAGGAAAAGAACTATGAAGTCTGAAAGTAAATCAACACATAATATGTCCACTTCTTTTTTCTGTTTTTTCTCTCTCCCATTGTTTTTCTCTTTTGCTCTGATTTTTCTCTCCCAACATGATTCATAAGGCAAAGTGTGTTAAAATAAACAAATAAACAAACAAGCTAATAAAAATAACATATAAAAATGTAACATTATATTTTATTGTATTTTTATTTGTTTTATAATTATCGCCAATTACATTCTAATCTGTTTTCACTTTTTTTGACAAATTATACTAACTTGGAAATACTGACTAATATTTCCGACTTGGTAAATTTGTTGTGTCATAAGTGTTTTCCATAAATTTCATATAAGAAGAATAAATCAATAATAAAAATTAATATTTGAATCTTATTTGTAAAGGGCTGAAACTTTGAACAGGTGCACTGGAATCAGACAACTGAGCATTTGAGGCTAATTATCTGTTGAACAATAAGTCTATTAACATATGCTTGGAAAAAATGGCCCTTCTCACTATTTCATGCTGGGGTGGAGCTTTTGGTGTATACAGATAATCATAGGAGGGATTAGGGGGTGGAGTGAGACAAGCCAGAGTCACTTTGAAGGAGGACTAGGAGAAGGGAGGTTGGTGGAGAGTTTGTGGCATTTTTGTCCATCCCCTTCACTTCTCCCCCTAAAGACCAAGGACTTTTGCTTATCCAGACTCTAGCTCATTTTGAGGCCTCCAGGGAGCTAACCTGGACTTCACATGTATTTTCATTTTATTATAATACATAGTTGTGAAAATATTTTTTCAGAGGAATTTACTCATTTTTATGTCCATTTTTATTATAAGAAAATGAATAATGAAATAATAATCTCAATAAATTAACACAAATTTTATTTGCACTACTCTGTGTATTCTTTTCATTGTTATTTGTATACCAGTGATACAATAACATGCATTCATTCATAAATATGTGAAGGTATTGGGTCCTAGTGCTTAGGCTATTGGACCTGTTGTCTGGATTTCTTGAATTTGAATCCTACCACATATACTTAATAACTATGTGACTGTAGGAAAGACATTTTAGCTCACTTAGGCTGTTTTTTTATCTGTAAAATGGGAGTTATTGACTCATTTATCCCTAAAATTTCTCCCATCTATAAAACTTTGATCCTATGAAACAATGTGTTTCTTTATGGGAATAAATGTACAAATACATGTATATACACATACATACATACATACATACAAATTAACTCACTTCCATTCTATTTTAATTTCCTGTGTAAAATGCACTCTGTCAAATAGAATTAGATGTTCTATAATATGACATGATCTAATATGATATGACATTATAAGATATGATGTGATATATGATATAATGGAATATATGATGAAACATTATAACAACATATGACATGATATGAGTCATTCAAAGATGGTTAGATATTTTTTTTTCTGGAAACTAGAACATCAATATGCAATGCTCATTTTGAGTTCTGGGAATAAATGCTTTGCTTCATTAATAGACAATTGTTACATTTTGAATCTCTACTTCCAGATTTTTCTTTAAAATTTTTTTCAAACATTGGAGAAAAATAAACATCATGATATTTAGAAAATTACAATGAGTGAGACATTTTATTATCTAATGAAATGGACTACTATTGCATACATAAATTTTATGCAATTTGGAATACAAATGCAGAGAAATAAAGCTTTAAAAGTGTTATTTCTGGACAGAATGTCACAGAATGGCCATGAAGAAGAAAATTCAGGAAGTGTTATTATCAATTAAGACAATGTATTCAAAAGAAGTAAAATAAATTATAACATCAGTGACATGGTGCAAATTTAAAAAAAAATAACTATCTGGATTTTGTCCAGTCTTATCTTTAACATTTGGAAAACTTTAGAAAAGTATGTATAGGAATTTCAACATTGTCTTCTATCTTATCTAGGATAATGATATCTACCTAGCATGTATTTTTATCCTATTACTAACCTGGGAATAAAAATAAGTTTTTTTTTCTTTCTATGTCTTATAGAAATAATGATGACTTGTGACCTTAATACCACTGACATCTCTAAGTGATCCATCACATCTGCTTCACTTGCCTTCATGGTCATTGGAACAAAGTGTTTTCTTCCAACTATTCCACCATGGGGAATCTTTACATGTTTGGGGTAGACATCTCCCTAACTCCCCATAGGATTTGATTTCCTTTGGTTAACCTCAAACTTGTTTAGCTCATCTGCCATAGCAGTTCATTAAGTGCTCACTGTGCATACTACAGCTTCTTGGAGTCACAGGTGAGTTTTAGATAGATTAGGTAGACACCAAAGTTGGAAAGGTGCTTATAAAAGGCTTAGCAGCCTTCACACTACAGGTTGCAGTTTTTTTCCTAAACACATCCTATACTCCAATAATATTGAGATTCACATAAGCATTGACAGAGCTACTAAAGGTTTGGGAGGCTCTGAAGGAAAGTGTGGGAGAAAAGAGGTATTAGACTGAATGCCAAACTAAAAGTCTGCAGAGCTGTTGTGCTAACTCATTGTGGTGAAACCTGGACAGTATACCAGCCCCATGCCAGGATATTGAATCCATTTAAATTGTCTTAGAAGAAGACTCTGAAGTTCACCTGCAGGATAAGATATCAAACACTGAGTTCCTTTCTCAAACTAAACTGTCAAGCATTCCAACTCTATTTCAGAGAGCACAAGTAAACTACGCTGGCCACGTTGTTGGAATGCCAAATGTACATTTGCAAAAAAAAAAAAAAATATGGAGAACTCACATAGGTCAAACACTCAATAGGTGGTCAGAAAAAGCAATTTAAGGATACTCTCAAGGTATCTCTTAATAATTTTAGAATCAATTGAATGACACTGGGATAGGATCACCTATCATATTGTTCCCTCACCAGAGAAAGTGTTGTTCTCTATGAGCAAAGCAAAATTGAATTAGCCCAGAAGAAATGGGAGATGTGCAAAATTAAAGAAGACCCTCTCCCAAATGTTCACATGGACTAGTTTTATCTGACATGTGGTATAGTATTATAAGCTTATATTGGTCTGATCAACCATAGTCAAACACATTGTAACTAGATTGTAACAAAGTGATGTCATTTTGCTCTTCTTCAAGAATGAAGAACAACCAATAAACCAATCAAACAATCATGGAAAGTTATTTTTATACTATAATATGCAAGAAAATAATTGGTTCATCTGATACACACTACTAACAAACAAAAAAGAAATCAAACTTTCATGAATAGGAACAATTTGTTGTATTTTTAAAAAAATGTTATTCTTTATAACTGTTTTCCATTGATGATATGTTAAGATTGTTCTTCAAAAAGATAATTTAAAATAATTTTACTTTTTTGCCTTTTCTTTTTTCTCCTTGGGGCTAGAGACAGAGGAAAATAATGTACCAAATAGAAGTACTTTTTTTGGCACATAGAGAGCACAGTTCTTAGGCTTGAATCAGGAATAATAGAGTTTAAATTCAGCTTCAGACATGGCAAAAGTTACTGTGAGACAGTTGCTAAGTTGCTTCAGCTCGATTTATCTCAGTTTAATCAATTGTAATTTGAGATAAATATTTTGGCTGTTTCATATGTATGGTATGATTTTCCTTTGGTTCTTTCAGTTATACACAAACTACTATTAATGAACTTTTTGGGATATTTTTTAACTTATTATGTGTTGTATTTAAAAAATAAAAATGTCTTTAATATCTACAAATCAAATCAACCTGGGGTAGAACCTAAGAAGTCATTCATTCAAATTGGTTTTAATGCTGTAAACATTTATTAAAATATTTTTCTTTGCTGTAATGTTTTTTCAAAGGCTGGAAATGTCTATTCTAATCTTACCTGGGCTTTCACTACAGCATGTCAATGCTTTCAATGCTTTGTAATCAATGTTTGTGCTGTACTCTATTAGCTACTTCAAAGTTTCTCTTTAAATCAATATCATTTTTCCCCCTTTCTGAAGAGTGCTCCTTCAACTATGTGTGCAGCTTGGTAGGACAGGGGACAGAATCACTGGGCTTGGAGTTAAGAAGTGTTGAATTCAAATCTAACCTCATGCACTTTTTAGTTGTGTAAACCTGAAAATGTCACTTATATTCACTTTTCACATATGCAAAGTGGGTTCAATAATAGTAGCCTATCTTTCAGGGTTTTTGTGAGGAATAAAAAAAATAATAACTATTAAAGCACTTAACATAATGTCAGGCACATAGTTAGTGCTTTAAAATGTTAGTTGTTCCTTCCTACCTGTGTGACCCTGGAGCAAATCACTTAATCCCAATTCCCTCAGCAAAAATAAAATAAAAAAAAAATAGCTGTTGTGGTTATTACTAGTAGTAGTAGTAGTAGTAGTAGTAGTAGTAGTAGTAGTAGTAGTAGTATTGATTTTCTGAAAGAAAATAAGAAGCCATTCCACCAGTCACCTAATAAGTACTTATTATATGTTTACAATCAGCCATGTAAATGCCTAATGAGTACACTGCAAGTTGCCTCTTTCCATTATCTCTCACTTCAAAATCTCTCTACATTAATCCATTAATCCACTTTTTTTTTGAGACTTGTAGAAGGGACCTTGATTCTTAAACATTTTCTTTCTTTTTCTTTTCTTTAATTTTCCCTAATTCACTAGCTATGGAAAGTTAAGAGAAAAGATGGTGCAGTTAAAACTGAAAACATATTTCTGCTCTTCTTGAAAAGAAGAGAGATGCATTCTTATAGCATGAAAACCTTGTCTTACAGGTAATGACATATTAGAGCCATATAAGCTATCAGATAAGAAATTATCCAGTATGTGTCAGAAAAAGAAGAAAAAAGTACCATTAGTCAATGATCATCTGAGTAGTAGGGTACTTATTTGTTAGCTTGGTATAATTGTTGTCTTTCTGAAGCATGTATCCAAGATATAAATATAGAACTTTAAAAAATGTATTCAAACAAAAAACAAACTATTCTACTGATTCAAGTTGACATAAATGACATTTCCAGAAGGAAACCCCAAGAAAATATTATTCTCAATGATTTTGCAGTCCTGGGCAAGAAACAGAAGATCAGAAGGGCATGTGTTCCCATTTTCTGTTGTCCAGTGACAGCAACATATGATGCAGAAGACAAAAATTGTGCAATTTGGAAACTGAACAACTGACTCAAACATAAGTATCCAAGAATGAGCTTTGGATGACTAGATCATAGCTTATAATAGAGAGTTGACAGATTCTTGCCCCAAAGATGGAATACCCCCAACAAAACTGTTAAAAAGTATTTGCCTGGAAGTTTTCAAAATAAAATAAATGAGCATTAAATCAAATTTAAAAAAAGCAAATTAGAGGAAAAATGTTATTTCAACATTTTTCCCAAACTTATAGATTAAATACTAAAAATGCCACAAATGAAGGAAGAAGAACTTTAGCAGAGACAGGTAGAAATTCATAAAATACACAAATCTAGGATTTTTTTTTAGTCTGTGCTCTTGAAAGTCTATATAAAAGTTTTGAAATTTATGCACAAACAAAATGAACTAGAGGCCCTAATAAAAAGACACAAATATTATCTTACAATTATAACTGAATCGGCATGGATTTCAAAATAGAGAAGATAGATAAAATGGAGGTATTTTTGCATTATATGTTAAGACTATATACCACAGGAACTCACTGAAGGAGAGGGGATAATAATAGAGATCATTTGGGTAAAGGCTTATAACCTCTCCCTCTGAGGCTACTGATTGCCAAAGCCATACATACCAATCTTCCCTGGATATACATGAAGATAAGCCAATGTTAAGGTGCCAAACAGCCTTTATTTATTGGTAATCTCAGCAGGGCTTAGCAGGAAGCAAAAACAATGTATTTCTCTGTGTCTTTCTGCATTTCTGAATTTCTCTGCATCTCTGCCTCTCTCTATTTCTCTCCCCATACTTCTCTTTGCCTATGGACTCAAAGTTGGTTATTTATATTTACTCTCCTCTGGATTATCCTGTGCCTAGCCCACTCAGCACTGTGTAGGTGGATCCGCAGAAGGCAGATACCTGAAGTTAGTACCTGGTCCTAAGAAAAGATCTAGCAAGAGGACACACCCCTCACCATCTCAAGGAAACACTTGTAAGACACAACCTCCTGCCTCAAAAGCCAAGCCCCTTTTTATTTCCTAGGTCCACACTATCAGCTGACATGTCATACATGGCAATTCGCAGAAGGAAAGTCACTAACATATCCCCCTTTCTGTTTAGCAGGGACCACTCATAAAACCAACTTTGATATTAAAAATATAAATATATAAATATATATGAAACATAGGCCTAAAGTAGAAAAAATGTAAAGATGCAATAAAGGGGATGAGAAGGGAAGTATGTTTGATCAGGTGTTGGTACCAGAACTATCAAAAAATTTCCCAAAGTTATCTATAAGAGGCCACTTCAAGCAGTCAGACCCAGATTCATCTGTGGCAAAAGGACAAAGCTCTCATCTTCTGGAACTACTTTAAGATGACAAGGGATGTAGAGCTGGCCCTACCCAGTGGGGTCCAGACTGAAGAGAGGAGATGAATGACTTGTAGCAGCAGCAACAGCATCCAGTAACAAATGTCAAGATCAGGTCTAAGGTGATTTCAGGTTTACCAAGTGGTTAGTATTTCTGGAATCCTGCTGCAATCCAGTGATTTTCCCCATCAGGACCTGGAAGACATAAATATCCCAGCACTTTCCAATATACTAAGGTTGGACCTTGACAATGTCCTTCCTCATCCTTTCGAAGGACCTTCTGGCACTAGAAACCCTGTTTTCATATGATCTAGTTTTTCTATCCTGTAAGACTTTACACATCCACCTGACTGGCTCTCTAACATATATACTCGAGCTGCTTGCACATTTGTGTCACCAGAAATGATCATGGGCAAACGTATACCCTGATTCATTGTACATTGCGACCTTCCAGTCTCTCAATGAGGCTGTAGAACTTTCCCTTGAAAGGTCTGGCAATCTTCACTTGTAACCTCTCCCTCAGAGCTTACTGATTGCCAGCATGCCTAATTCCAGTCTTTGGGATGTCTCTGCCCACAATCTCATCAAGCAGTGGTTCTTGTTCAACAGAATACCAGGACACAAGAGCTTGCAAATTCAAGTTTGAAAGATACTGAAGCCAACATTCTCATATCTTTTCATCATCTCCTCAAGGCTTGCATTTTTATCTTAAGGAGGACATGGCTTTCAGGAATTGGGCCTTAGTGTTCTCTCTAGTTAATTTCCTTTACCTACTAATCTTGAAATAGCCACATGTAGGTGAGCCACAAAATAAAGGAAATGTTCATGTAGGCCCTGTTTGCAAAGTTTTTTTTTTTTTTTTTTTTTTTTTTGTTTTTTTTGTTTTTTTGTTTGTTTGTTTGTTTGTTTGTTTTGGCTAAGTCTGAAAACAGAGTCATCCATTGTAGAGACTCCCCAGCTATAAGGCAGACTTTAGCAGTAGTCTTCCAATTATTTGGTCTTAGTATACTGCTGGAAACTAGGAGAGCCAACAGCTGTTTAACATATGGAGAGTCAATCCTGTAAGTGTTAACTGCCTCTTTCATTTCCTTAAATTTCTTCTACTCTAATGGGGTCCACATTCTTTCCTAAGGGCTATCAAACATGCCAAATCTTTGCTTCCTAGTCCCCTCTCTTTGCTGCCTTTTGTAACATACATCCTAATTCTGTCTATAAATCTATTTACTTCCTGCTTCTTTTCCACTGCCTCTTCCTATGATGTCACATCTACTTTTGGCTTTCCTTTATCAGTCTTGGGTTCTTGTCTCCTTTCCCATGATTGTACCAGCTGAACTCATGAGGTTCTTGGCCAACCCCATCACTGTTTTGGCACCAATTGTAACTTCCCAAAGAAGCTGCTGATTGCCAGGACCATACTTATCAATCTTCCCTGGATACACATGAAGATGAGCTGATGTTAAGGTTCCAAAAAGCCTTTCTTGATTGATAATCTCAGCAGGGATTATCAGGAAGCAAGAACAATGTATGTCTCTGTGTCTTTCTGCATTTCTGAATCTCTCTACATCTCTGCCTCTCTCTACGTCTCTCCCCATACTTCTCTTTGCCTATTGTGAGGGATGTAGAAGACTCTTACCCAAAATGACTACTCAGAGATCATTCAGTAGAAGACAGAAAAGTTGTTTATTGAAAACATCCAGAGAATGAGCTGTCCCATCACAAGATAAAAAAGAGGTAGGAGGGCTAAAGAAGTAGTAAAGATACACAGCTTTTATACAAGAAATTACGTCACAAATAAGAGAGAATTGAGAAGAGACGGGGGAGGCATCTATTGGTTGTTGCTATTTGGATCATAAGTTGGGGATCATTGTGAAATAGGTACCCTCTCCCCTTAATTGAATGTTAGACATGGGGGGGCCAACATACCTTCAAAATTTAGATTACTAAGCTAATCGCATTCAACTAATAGTATAAATACTGATAACATTGAATAGTGATAAATGTTATCATTTCAGGTCAAGTAAATATAGCTAAAGTTTAAGTAAATATTGGCTAACACACAACATACTTATGCAGGTCACAGAGACATAGAAATAATGAATAATGAAATACAGAAAAATAATTTAAACATTCCTATAAGTTCTTCACCTTATTTCTGCATTCCTCACACTATGGACTCACCTGGCCATCCCCTGGGATTACCCCATGCCTAGCCCTCTCAACACTGCAAGGTGGATCCACAGAAGGAAGAGACCTGGAGTTAGTGCTACATCCTAAAAAAAGATCTAGCAAGAGGACACACCCCTTACCATCTCAAGGAATCTTTAACACCTGTAAGACACAACCCCCTACCTCAGAGGCCAAGTCCCTTTTTACCTCCTGGATCCACTGTATCAGCTGACATGTCATACATGGCAATTCTCAGAAGGAAAGTGCCTAACAAAGGCCAAAGAAGAATTGCACTACTTGGGCAGATAAAAAAAGAAAAATATATTAAATTCTTATATTATTTTTATTCTTTTTCTAAAAAAAAGAAACAATTTTTCACTTAAAATGTATAATTGGGAGTATATACTCAAGATAAATCAGCACATATAGCAAGACAACACTGCTTTGTATAGCTTTCTACCTCAAGTTAAAGGAAAAAAACTTGAATTTCAGAATTTATCAGAAATTGGTAATCAGGAAACTGATAGAATAAGTGTTTTTTTAATATATAGCAAAGTAAGCAGGCAAAAACAATTATACATTATTTAGCATATATAAAAAGACAGAATGTTCTCTTCAGAGATACAAGAAAATCACTTAGCAGGAGGTGGTAGATAGATTGAGCAGGAAACTTGCTCAAAATTAGGATTCAAGTAGAGAAATTATAAATCCTAAAAATGAGCCTGATTGATAACAGATAATTGGTGCTGTATGGGTTCACTTCTAACCAAATTTAGATGTGGCAGAGAAATTTTTAGGATTACTTTTTGTTACTATATTTGGATTAGGGATATTTCTTTGTCAAATCAAAACTGGGGAAGAATATACATAAACTATTTAAGGCTGCAGAAGAGTGACTCAAGACAACTTCAGTTTGTCAAGAGCTTTATACAATCAGAAACTGTGGGCATTATTTTCCAAGCACTAGTTAATAGATAAGAACAGTTGAAAAATATAAACCTTGTCTATCTTTGCCTATGTGTTTTGTGGGCGCTAAGACAACTTAGGTTGTGACTCCATCTTGGAGCTCTATTTTTAAAACATCAAATAAGATAAAGTTTACAATTTTAATAAGCATCTAATTTCCCTTGAGGAGTTTATGTCACATCCCAAATGGATAACAAATTATAGCCTAGAACAATTTGACAGATGTGAATGCTGAGCAGCTCAGTGATATGTTAAACATCATGGAAAATGAAAGAGATATCACAAAATTGTACTCATTTATTCCAAATTCCAAAAAAAAAAAAAAAATGACAGGATAGAAACCTACAAACTCTAAGCCACTGATCTTGATATTGTTGGAGAAATTCTAGAATACAGCACTAAAGAGATATTCAGTGAACATTTAGAAAGGGAAGCATTATGTCCCAAAAGTTATCAAACTGTGCATTCCCTTTGATCCAGCAGTGTTACTACTGTGCTTTTATCCCAAAGAGATCTTAAAGAAGGGGAAGGGACCTGTATATGCCAAAATGTTTGTGGCAGCCCTTTTTGTAGTGGCTAGAAACTAGAAAATGAATGGATACCCATCAATTGGAGAATGGTTGGGTAAATTGTGGTATATGAATATTATGGGATATTATTGTCCTGTAAGAAATGACCAGCAGGATGAATACAGAGAGACTTGAAAAACTTACATAAACTGATGCTGAGTGAAATGAGCAGAACCAGGAGATCATTATACATCTCAGAAGGAAAGTCGCTAACAAAGGCCAAAGAAGAAATTGCACTACCTGGACAGAAATTATATATATATATATATACATACATATATATATATATATATATATATATATATATATATATATATATATATATATATATATATATATATATATATATATATATATATATATATATGTATGTATGTATATATATATATATGTATGTATGTATATATATATATATATAATTCTTATATTATTTTTATTATTTTTCTATAAAAGTAAACATTTTTTCACTTAAAATGTATAACTGGGAGTTGATACGAAGATAAATCAGCACAGATAGCAAGAGAGCACTGTATATAGCTTTCTACCTCAAGTTAAAGAAAAACTTGAATTTCAGAATTTATCAGAAATTGGTTATCAGGAAACTGATGTATTCTGATGGAAGTGGGTATCTTCGACAAAGAGAAGATCTAATTCAGTTCCAATTGATAAATAATGGACAGAATCAGTTACACTCAGAGAAGGAACACTGGGAAATGAATGTGGACTACTTGCATTTTTGTTTTTCTTCCCAAGTTATTTTTACCTTCTGAATCTAATTCTTCTTGTGAAACAAGAGAACTGTATGCTTCTGCACACCTATATTGTGTCTAGGATATACTATAACATATTTAACATATGTAAAACGGCCTGCCATCTAGGGGAGGGGTGGAGGGAGGGAAGGGAAAAGTCAGAACAGAAGTGAGTACAAGGGATAATGTTGTAAAAATTACTCATGCATATGTTCTGTCAATAAATAATTATAATAAAAATAAAAAAAGAAAGGGAAGCAGTGATTACAATGAGCAGAATATCCTCATTAAATACACTCCTCATATTAAATTTATCTCATTTCCCTTTTGACAAGATTACTAAACGAGTATGTGGAGTGAATGCTATGGATATTGTGAAGAATATGGATGGTTATTGGATTAAATGATAATTTAATCATCTTAATTCTGAATTGTTTGAATGGCCTACCTTTAAGAAGAGTTGATTGTTTCATGTCAATGTGATCCATGATATTCAGTAGATCTCAGTGCTTTCCTTTATGGTATTAGACTTGATTTTCCCTAATCAATGACAGATAAAATAATAGTTTGAAATAGTTTATTTCATTTGCAGATGACATAAAGCTGAAAGGGATAGCTAAAATACAATGGAAGACAGAATCAGGATGCAAGAGTATTCTGGCAGGCTAGAGAACTGAAACCAAATTTAACCAAATTTCACAAGCATAAATGAAATATTTTGCATTTCATAGTAAAAAAATCAACTTTGAAAGTATTCATGTGGCATGAATAAATAGCAATTTCTCTGGGAGAGAAATGGTGGTGTTTTTGTGGACTGAAAATACTGAAAATCAATGAACAACATAATTATATAATACAAGAGTTAATGTGATTAGAAGGATATATGTTTTGACTGATAGTCACATGTATTCTTCTCTTGACAGATCTCATTTTGTACCAGTTTTGTGTGCTCAGATTTGACCACACAGTTTAAGGCCAAAGATGAATTATCCAAAGGAGGACAATCAGGATAGTGAAAGATCTCAAGGGGGGGAGAGCCAAGATGGCAGAGAAGATACACACAAATTTGTAAGCTCCCTTTTACCCTCAATGCCAATTAGTGAAATCAGCCTCAAAAATAATGCTGGACTGATAAAAACCACAAGGATTAGAAGCACAACTTACCAGCCAAAGAGATTCTGAAATGCTGACAGAAAAGGTTGGTTCCAGTGGGAGGAAAAAAAAAAAAAAAAAAAAAAAGATCACCACAAACAGTGTTGGATTGGGGCTAGTACACTGTGCCAAACAGGCTAGGGAGAACTCTGGGTTCAGAGAAGTCACTGAGATAGAAGAATCTGGCATAAGCTGATAGCTCTACTCTGGTTTTTAAAATAGCAGATCAAAAGAGAAATCAAAGAACCCATTAAAGCAATAGCCAGATAATATAATCAGCCCAAACTGGAAGCGACCTAACAGATCTCGCATGGCTGTGCAGCTGCCTTCTGCTGCTGTCCAGGGCTTTTCTTTGGGGCAGTTAAGAACCTGAACAGAGGGGGACACAGCTCAGGGTAGCCTCTAATCCACATAGTGCAGGGCTCAGCATGAGGCAGTGGAATTCTTCCTGCAGTGAAACTCCAGCAGCAGCAGAACTCCCATAATAGCAGAACCTTCAAAGCAGGAGCTTGCTCTTCAGGGAGATAATTCCAGTTTGAGCCCAGGGGCTTTTCACATCAGCTGCTAATATCCACTGTCCCACAGGAGGTTTGGCTGGGGTTTGTGACGCTTTTACTGTTCAGCCTCTAGTCTCAGGGCAGTAGCTAGGCCACACAGAGAGGGTCCTTCACTGGGCAATCCTTCATCTCAGCCATGCTAAATATCTCTAAGTCACTTCCGGGGGGGGAGGGGAACTCTCTTCCAGAGCTTTCTCTTAGTCCAGACACAGGAGCCAACCTATCCCTGTCTGGGAGGAAGCTGATAAATAAATAAATTTCCTACCCAAAGGGCAGACCCAACACAGATTTTTAACAATGAGTAAGAAGCTGAAGAGAGCAACTGACACCTTCTATACAGAGAAAGAACTGGTATCCAACCCTGAGGAGGCTAACAGAAGAGAGTCTACAGATAACACCCTAAAGGGGAATGATACCTGCCCCCCCCATCACATAACTCTCTCCTAGAAGAGACTGTTAAAAAGTTAAGAGATTTTGAAGAAAAATGGGGAAAGGAAAAAGAAGCTATGATAGAGAATAACAACGTCCTGAAATTTGAGTTGGAAAAAATAAAGAATTCACAGGAGGTACAACAAAATTTGTGTATTACAAAAGGTTAAAAAAATCACTGGAAAGTAAGATTTGTGAATTGGAAAAATAAAATAAATCACTTAAAAAAATAAAGAATTAGTGAAATGGAAAAAAAATCAACAGAGCAAAATAATTCATTAAAAAACTCAATTGGGCATATACAAAAAGAACTAAAAAATGTGAATGAAGAAAATAACTTATTAAAAATCAGAACTGAACAAATAGAAATGAATGATTCATTGAGAAATCAAGAATCAGTCAAAAAAAAAAAAAAAAAAAACAAAAACAAAACCCTGGAGAATAATGTCAAATAGTTACTGGGAAAATCAATAGACCTGAAAAATAGATCTAGGAGAGATAATCTGAGGATCACTGGACTTACCGAAAACTATGATAAAAAAAAGAGCCTAGATTCTATTTTACAAAAAATCATCAAAGAGAACTGTCCAGAGATAATAGACACAGAAGGGAAAATAGGCATTGAAAGAAATCATCGAATACCTTCTGAAAAATACCCTAAAAAAAGAATTCCATGGAACATAGTGGCTAAGTTGCAAAACTATCAAACTAAAGAAAAAAATGTTGCAAGCAGCTAGGAAAAAACAATTCAAATATCAAGGGGTCACAATAAGGGTCACACAAGATCTGGCTGCCTCCACATTAAAGGACCAAAGGGCCTGGAACATGATATTCTGAAAGGCAAAAGAACAAGGATTGCAAACAAGAATAAACTACTGAGCTAAGTTTACCATTTTCGTCCATGGAAGAAGATGGTCATTTAATGAAACAGAGGAATTCCATTTGTTTCTAAGAAGGAAAAAAAAAAAAAAAAAAAAAAAAAAAAACAGACTTAAACAAAAAATTTGATCTACTTCCACAAGACTGAAGAGAAGAAGAAAAAAGTAAAAAGAACTCTTGAGAATTGTATCTCTGTTGTGGATATAAAGAAAGTCCACATAAATAATTTGATTTTACTGATATAACATAAAAAGGGAAGTAGTAAAGAGAAGGAGATAGGCTCAGAAAAAGGGAAAGGAGAGATAAAAAATCTATCACATCTGAGGGAATTTAGAGAGGGGGAGAAACATTGTGTGAATCTTACTCTCATCAGATTAGGCTCAAAGAGTAAATAATTGATATATAAGTTTTTCAGAGAATTCTCTCTCACCTCATTAAAAGGAGGGAGAGGAAAATAAAAAAGGAAAAGGGGAATAAGGGAAGGGTACAAGAAAAGGGAAAGGACTTAAAATAAGGGGGTAGGGATACTAAAAAGAGGGAGTTGAGCATCAGAAGTGGGGTCAATAAATTAAATACCAGGGAAGGGGTTCACGGTGGTCAAGTGGGAAAAAAAAGCATAATCTGGGGATAATATGATGGCAGGAAAAACAGAATTAGTAATTTAACTGTAAATGTGAATGGAATGAACTCTCCCATTAAACGAAGGTGGATAGCAGAATGGATGAAAAGTCAGAACCCTACAATATGCTTACAGGAAACACATTTAAAGCAGGGAGATACATACAGAGTAAAGGTAAAAGGTTGGAGCAGAATCTATTATGCTTCAGGTGAAGTCAAAAAAGCAGGAGTTGCCATCCTTATCTCAGATCAAGCAAAAGCAGAAATTGATATAATTAAAAGAGATAAGGAAGGAAACTATCTCCTGCTAAAAGGTAACATAGACAATGAAGACATATCAATACTAAACATGTATGCACAAAGTGGTATAGCATCTATCTTCCTAAAGGAGAAGTTAAGAGAGTTGCAAAAGAAATAGACAGAAAAACTATAATAGTTGGAGATCTCAACCTTGCACTCTAAGAATTAGAAAAATGAAACCACAAAACAAATAAGAAAGAAATTAAAAAGGTAAATAGAACATTAGAAAAACTAGGTATGATAGACCTTTGGAGAAAACTGAATGGTGATAGAAAGGAGTATACTTTCTTCTCAGCAGTTCATGGAACCTATACAAAACTTGACAATATATTAGGACATAGAGATCTCAAAATTAAATGCAGGAAGGTAGAAATAGTAAATGCCTTCTTCTCAGATCACAATGCAAAAAAAACGACATTCAATAAGAAGTTAGGTGTAAATAGACCAAAAAGTAATTGGAAACTGAATAATCTCATCTTAAAGAATGACTGGGTGAAACAACAAATTATAGAAACAATTAATAATTTCACCCAATATAATGACAACAATGAGACATCATACCAAAATTTGTGGGATACAGCTAAAGCAGTAATAAGGGGGAAATGTTATACCTTTAGAGGCTTATTTGAACAAAATAGAGAAAAAGAAGATTAACGAATTGGGACTGCAACTTAAAAAGCTAGAAAAAGACCAAACTAAAAACCCCGAACCAAAAACTAAACTTGAAATACTAAAATTAAAAGGAGAAAATCAATAATATTGAAAGTAAAATATCTATTGAATTAATAAATAAAACCAAGAGTTGGTTTTATGAAAAACCCAATAAAATAGATAAAACTTTGATAAATCTGATAAGAAAAAGGAAAGAGGAAAATCAAATTGTTAATCTTAAAAATGAAAAGGGGGATCTTTCCATCAATGAAGAAGAAATTAGAGAAATAATAGGGAGTTAATGTGCCCAACTTTATGCTAATAAATTTGATGACTTAAGTGAAATGAATAACTACCTCCAAAAATATAGGCTTCCTAGATTAACAGAGGAGGAGGGAAACTGCTTAAATAGTCCCATTTCAGAAAAAGAATAGAACAAGCCATTAATCAACTCCCCAGGAAAAAATCCCCAGGACCAGATGGATTTATATGTTAATTCTACCAAACAATTAAAGAATAATTAGCCCCAATGTTATATATTTCAAACAATAGGGGATGAAGGAATTCTATCAAACTCATTTTATGACACAGACATGGAACTGATACCTAAACCAGGTAGATTGAAAACTGAGAAAGAAAACTATAGACCAATCCCCTTAATGAATATTGATGCTAAAATTTTAAATAAGATATTAGCAAAAAGACTTCATAAAATCATCCTCAGGATAATACACTATGATCAAATAGGATTTATACCACTAATGCAGGGCTGGTGTAATATTTGGAAAACTATTAGTATAATTGACCATATTAATAATCAAATTAATAAAAACCATATGATCATCTCAATAGATGCAGAAAAAGCATTTGATAAAATCCAGCATCCAGTCCTACTAAAAACGCTTGAGAGTATAGAAATAAATAGACTACTCCTTAAAATAGTCAGGAGCATATATTTAATACCGTCAGTAAGCACAATATGTAATGGAGATAAACTGGAACCTTTCCCAGTAAGATCAGGAGGGAAACAAGTTTGCCCACTATCACCATTATTATTCAATATTGTATTAGAAATTCTAGCTTCGGGAATAAGAGCTGAGAAAGAGATTAAAGGAATAAGAGTAGGTAATGAGGAAATCAAACTGGCTCTCTTTGCAGATGATATGATGGTATACTTGGAGAACCCTAGAGATTCTAATAAAAAGTTATTAGAAATAATTCACAACTTCAGCAATCTTGCTGGATACAAAATAAATCCACATAAATCCTCAGTATTTTTATACATCATACACAAAATGCAACAGCAAGAGGTACAAAGAGAAATTCCATTCAAAACAAATGTTGAGAGTGTAAAAAATTTGGGAATCCATCTACCAAAGAAAAGTCAGGAATTATATGAGCAAAATTACAAAACACTTGCCACAAAAATAAAGTCATATTTAAATAATTGGAAAGATATTCAGTGCTCGTGGATAGTCTGAGCGAATATAATGAAGATGACAGTACTCTCCAAAGTAATCTATTTATTTAGTGCTATATCAATCATACTCCCAAGAAACTATTTTAATGACCTAGAAAAAGTAACAACAAAATTCATATGGAAGAATAAAAGGTCGAGAATTTCAAGGGAATTAATGAAAAAAAGTCAGATGAAGGTGGTCTAGGTGTACCTGCTCTAAAGCTATATTATAAAGCAGCAGTCACCAAAACCATTTGGTATTGGCTAAGAAATAGACCAGTTGATCAGTTGAACAGATTAGGTACAAAGGACAAAAAAGGATACAGCTACAGCAATCTAGTGTTTGACAAACCGAAAGATATCAACATTTGGGATAAAAATTCATTATTTGAAAAAAAAATATTTTGAAAACTGGAAATTAGTATGGCAGAAATTAAATATGGATCCTAACTTAACACTATATACCAAGATAAGAGCAAAATGGCTCTATGATTTAGCCATAAAGAATGAGATCATAAATAGTTTAGAGGAACAGAACATAGTTTACCTCTTAGACCTGTGGAGGAGGAAGGAATTTATGACCAGAGGAGAACTAGAGATCATTATTGATCACAAAATAGAAGATTCTGATTACATCAAACTAAAAAGTTTCTGTACAAACAAAACTAATGCAAACAAGATTAGAAGGGAATTAATAAATTGGGAGAATATTTTTACAGTTAAAGGTTCTGATAAAGGCCTCATTTCCAAAATATATAGATAATTGACTCTAATTTATAAGAAATCAAGCCATTCTCCAATTGATAAATGGTCAAAGGATATGAACAGACAATTCTCAGATGATGAAATTGAAACTATATCCACTCATATGAAAGAGTGTTCCAAATCACTACTCATTAGAGAAATGCAAATTAAGACAACTCTGAGATACCAGTACACACCTGTCAGATTGGCTAAGATGACAGGAACAAATAATGATAAATGTTGAAGGGGATGTGGGAAAACTGAGACACTAATGCATTGTTGGTGGAGTTGTGAAAGTATCCAGCCATTCTGCAGAGCAATTTGGAACTATGCCCAATAAGTTATCAAACTTTACATACCCTTTGATTCAGCAGTTCTACTACTGGGCTTATATTCCAAAGAAATACTAAAGAGTGGAAAGGCACCTGTATGTGCCAAAATGTTTGTGGCAGCTCTTTTTGTTGTAGCTTGAAACTGGAAAATGAAAGGATGTCTATCAATTGGAGAATGGTTGGGTAAATTATGGTATACGAATATTATGGAATATTATTTCTCTGTAAGAAATGACCAGCAGGATGAATACAGAGAGATTTGGAGAGACTTACATGTACTGATGCTGAGTGAAATGAGCAGAACCATATGATCACTATACACTTCAACAACAATAATGTATGAAGA
Organism: Sminthopsis crassicaudata; assembly: GCF_048593235.1. Taxonomy (NCBI): domain Eukaryota; kingdom Metazoa; phylum Chordata; class Mammalia; order Dasyuromorphia; family Dasyuridae; genus Sminthopsis; species Sminthopsis crassicaudata. The sequence goes on from NC_133617.1 coordinate 201,470,084, forward strand.
TATATTCTGATGCAAATGGATATCTTCAACATAAAGAAGATCCAACTCATTTCCAGCTGATCAATGATGAATAGAAACAACTACACCCAGAGAAGGAACACTGGGAATTGAATGTAAACTATCAGCACTACTGTCTTTCTGCCTAGGTTACTTATATCTTCGGAATCCAATTCTTAACATGGAAAAAATTGTCTCTGACTCAAGGATCTTAGATCCTCTAGATAGGAGAGAAAAATATTTACAAAAAATAAGTAAATAAAATATTTGCAAATTAATTATTGTTTTCAGTTTGTTTCAAGTTATATTTGATGCATCCTGACCCCATTTGGAATTTTCTTCATACTGAAGTAGTTTGCCATTTTCTTTTCCAATTAAATTAAGTAGTCTTATAAGGGTAAGAAAGAAAACCACTAAAGACTATGGGAAAGGATCCAAAATGGTCAAGAAAGCAAATACTTTAAAAGAGATACTTGAACTGATATTTGAAGGCAAAAGAATACATTTATTATTTCTGCCTTATTGTGCTGGAGCCCCTTGCCCCACACCCCACATTCCAAGAATTAATAAAAGACCTTGGTTTGTCGAGTTCTAAGAAATATGCTCAACAAAGCATGAGAACATCCTGCCCCCGAACATCACAAGGACACACATATCTACCACCAGATGTCCCGTAACCGACAAATGTTACCTTTGTTATATGACCCCTAATCATGGAATGTTTTTTCAAAAGACTGCCTACATGACCAAGCCCCTATATAAACCCAAACCCTCCTTCAATAAAGCAGCTATTCTACCTTCTGCCAGAGTTGCCTCCGTTTCTTTCTTTTCAGCCCATCCCCAGGCAAACGCCTCCCCCAGCCTCCGGCTTACAGACTGATGTGTGACTTCAGCCGTCCCTAGTTCGAGACCCGCAGGCCGGGTCAAATTGGCGCCTGAACAGGGACCTGAAGATCCATATCAGCCCGACGGATTGATGAAGAGAAGGAGAGACGAACCGCTTGGCCAGGCCCCCGTCTAAGGACCCCGAAGAGAATCTTCACATACAGGGTAAGTGAACCAATCCGTTGCAATCATGGGCTCCCACCTTTCTAAAGAACAGACTTTCGTTAAAAATCTTAAAGAGAGTTTTAGGGAACGAGGAATTAAGGTTAAAAGGAAAGATCTTAAAAGAAAGCTTTAGAGAAAGAGGCTTAAAAGTTAAGAAAAATAGAGCTCTGTGTCTGTCTGTGTATGTTTGTCTGCTTTGAATTTTTTATTCTGTGTTAAAAGTTAGCAAGCTCATAAGAGATAAGAATTCAGCCTCTGTGTTACAGGCTTAGAAAAATAACAGGCTGAATTGTGGAAATTGGAATTCATTCAGAATAGTAATTCTTTCAGAGTGGTCTTAAATCATGGAATATCTAGGTATTCCCTGTGAAGGCAGAGAAGTGCATTAAAGTGGGCTTGGAAGTTTAGAGAAGCTCTGTTTGGATTCTGGGAGGGAAGAATGTTCAAGGTGAAACAAACTTCTCTCTGGCAGCGGGGGTCCTAGGAAAAGCCTCTAGTTTGCTTTGGTGATTTAAGAGCTTTGTTATGTTTTAAAAACAATGATTAAGAAATTTGGGAATTGATTATTTTAATGTTACTTAATATAAAATTGTTTGTGATTTTAAACTTTTTAATCTGTTGTACCAATTTGTAAGTAAAAGAAAAAAAAAAAACTTGACTATTTTAAACTGGTGGGAAAGTTTTCTCTGAAAAGCAGATTTTCAAAGCCTACTAAAGGGGAGTAACGGCATTACAATCTTATCTGCTTAATACCATACCACCTGGGAAGCTTCTTACTAGTGGCCTTGAAGCATTCAGGCAGAAAAAAAAAAAAAAAAAATTATTTGGTTTGCTTCTGAAACATTGGGTAATTTGTTATCATTATGGGTTATGAATCTTAAAGTTTAAAGTTTAAAAAAAAGGTGATTAAAGAAAAGGGACAAGGGAGATTGATTTACAAAAAGCAATTAATAGTTTAAATGAAATCAGAAGATTTATTGGTTTGGAAGTGTTAGGTTTAAGTAAGTAAGCATTGGGAAGAGAGAGACAGAGAGATGGGACAGGAGAATGAAGGTGATTTAAGAAGGATTGATTAGTGGGAGCAAAAGATTTCAAGAAGAAATCAGTGGGGAAAAGAAGGAACTAGTTGGAAAGGGGAGTCACGGAGAGATGACTGTGAGACAGGATGTGTTTTTACAGGGGGAGAACAGCAGTAGGAAGCTGCAGCTGTTTTTGATTGAAGAAAGCAAACTGATAAAGGGGTCAAGCTGCTCTTACAAGATGTTAATTTATTGAACATTTGTTTCCTTAGATATATAATAGTTTTTGTGTTCAAAAAATATGATCAGAAATGTGATATATAGTCTGAAAGGGTTATTTATAACCTTAGATATATAATAGTTTTTGTGTTCAAAGAATATGATCAGAAATGTGATATATGGTCTGAAAGGGTTATTTATAACCTTAGATATATAATAGTTTTTGTGTTCAAAGAATATGATCAGAAATGTGATATATAGTCTGAAAGGGTTATTTATATAAAAAAATGTTTAATTGAGGTTTTTAAGAATTTTTCAGATTCCTTTATGTGAAAATAGAAATTTTAATTAATTGTATTGATGCCAATTATTTACAGGGACTCCAAGTATAATAGTTCTTGCCTTTGTCCTTTTGAAAATGTTTTTGTTATAGCAATATGTAATTTGGGATTTTTCTGTGTATTGGGTATTTTAAAAACAAAATAATTGGTACAATGTTTAACTTATAAAACATCTACTTGGGTATATAAGAATTGTGTGAACATTCTGGGATAAATTTCTTATTGTTAAAAGTCTTACAAAATGTAGATGATCTTTTTGTGACAGGAAAAAAAAAAAAGTGACCTTGTCCAAGTCACTATCAGTTTGTTAAATTATTTAGGAGCACAGGGATTGAGAATTTCTAAAGACAAATTTCAATTTGTGAAATATGAGGTAAAATATTTAGGCCATTTTATAAGCTTAAAAAAAAAAAAAGAAAGAAACTAGATCCTGTATAGGTGGAGGGAATTCTTCAAATTACTAAGCCTAAAACTAAAAAGAGTCTGCAGAGATGTCTAGGATTGGTGGAGTATTGTAGAACCTGGATTGATGAATATGCATTATTAACTAAGCCTTTATTAACTCATTTGTTGGAAGAGAAGCCTGATATAGTTCAATATGTAAATACTGTAAACAATGTGGCTTTAGGAGTGTTATCACAATTAAAGCGAGGCCAGCCACAGCACTTTTGGTACAAGAAAAGTCAGAAATTAACCTTTGGGAATAGTTTAATAGTGAATGTCCTGCACCAGGTTCAATCAATTCTGAATCAAAGAGGCCAGGAGGTGGCTAATTGATTCAAGGATTTTAAAATATGAAGCAATACTATTGGAAAGAGATGATTTGACACTCTCACCAGATCATAACTTTAATCCAGCCATGTTCTTATCCGCTTCCCCTGGGAACATATGTCCCTTGAACATGATTGTCCAAATGTGATTGATTACCAAACTAAGATTAGGGAAGATTTGTAGGAAGTCCCTTTGTTGAAAGGCACTGAATAGTTCATAGATGGTTCTTCACAAATAGTTAATGGGAAAAGGAAAAATGGTTATGCTATTGTTAATGGGAAAATTTGACTCTGGTTCAAGCTGGATTCTTGCCAAAAGAGTGGTCAGCTCAAAATTTGTCAATTATATGCAGTAAATCAAGCCCTAAAATTGCTTGAAGGACTGATTCAAAATATGCTTGGGGAATTGTTCATATATTTGGGAAATATGGGAAGAAAGGGGAATGGTAAACAGTAAAGGAAAGGGATTGGAACACAGGGCATTGGTCACTGAAATTTTGACTAATCTTATGTTACCTAAGAATGCTGAAGTGATTCATGTGCAGGGGCACCAAAGAGGAAATTCATTTGAGATAAGGAGAAACTGCTTTGCAGATGAGGAAGCAAAGGGGCCTGGAGAAGAGGAATCTGTAAGTACAGAGGAGATGGTGGAGCAGGCAGATTTAGGCCAAAGCACCTGTTTCACAGCTAAGATCCTCCAATCTGTGGCCCAAGCTATAGCATCCTCCCTCATCATGTAAAGTGGAAAGGGTGGATAAGGAAATTAAACAACAATTGAGTGAATTGGCATTAGAGACACAATTGCCCTGGACCAAGTGCCTTCCCCTTGCCTTATTAAAAATTAAAACAAAACCCCTGAAGAGATGTGGAATTGTCACCTTATGAATTATTGTATGGTCACCCTTATCCAAAAGGGATTCAAAATTCTTCCTTGTATCCAATATTTGAAACCAAGGATTTGTTTTTAAGGAAATATGTTATGTCTTTACTGTAACATCTGAAAACTTTGCAACTAAACAGGCTTATTGCTCAGACTCCTCCCTTAGGATTTCAACAGTGCCTGAGTTCTAGCTTGGAGACGGGGTCCTGGTTCAGACATGGAAGGAGGACAAGCTGACCCTGAGATGGAAAGGACTGTTCCAGATCCTCTTGACATCAGATACAGCAGTGCTACACAGGAAAGAGAGTGGACTCAGCACATCAGAATTAAAGGACTGGTGGACTCCGAGGGTGTGGACTTCCCAACTGAATGCAGAGAACAAGCTGAGACAAACATTGAAAAGCAACTGATGAACTGTGCATGTAAAATCTTGATAGCAGTATTGAAACCTCACTATTAGATAAAATATCTATTACTGACACCTCCCCCTCCTACAAAACGTCCTCCATCAATCATAAGAGTTCCTAAAAACTTGTACCAATATGTAACTTTTCCTCCTCTGATGAATTGTGTTAGAAAGAAAAGAACCTGGTATGACACTTTATTTGGTGGTGCTGGAACTGGTTTGGATATAGTTAATTCAATAGACCTTGAGAACTTGGCCAGCAGATTGCGCAGTGCTGGACAAGCTGTTTCTCAGGCTTTGACTGTAAATGCTCAATAGTTGCCCACGACGATCCTACTCCACCAAAATACATTAAAATATCAAGTCCAATTTCTACAGATTTTTGATGATAGTATTATTACTAGTTTGGGTTTTACTGGAAATATTAGTAAATTATTTAAGTGGACCAAATGCTCTTTACAAATATGTATACCTAGATACAAAAAGAAAATACTCAGAGATTGTTGCAATGTGGGATTATTTGTTTAATTTACTAGAAGCATGGAAGAAACAATGATCTGAAAATGCTATGTGTACCTTTTTTTGGTGTACTGGAACTATTGTGTATTGTCAAGTTAAGATATGGGCTGTTATGTGTCAATTTCATGTGTTACCTTTTGTCTTACCTAATTACTTTGCTTTACTCATATATATGGAAACTATATGGAAACTGTATGGAAACTGCATAGATTTGAATAATGTAACCCACACTTTGTCTGACTGTACTGCAACTGTGGGATGATGTTTCGGCAGATGGAACCCTGCCTTCTCTCACATTCATCCAATTTGTGTGATTTAACATTGTACCCTGTGAATAACTTCTCCATTATATATGAGGTATCTTCGCAACATAGCTTCTAATAACCTGGGTACCCAAGCTTCTTCCTTTACCCCATGTCTCCTTGTCACTACAACCTCTTGTGTATATTCTGAACAAGTTTTTAGTTATGAAGAAACTATTAGAGTCTAATCAGCACGCATTAAATGAACATCGAATACAGACTCTTATAGCTGCAGGACAACTTATCGAGGCCTCTCATTTAGTAACATCGGATACTAACCACCATTGATATGATTTCTTATTTAGATCAGGTAGCGCTACCATTTATTTTAATAGTTTAGCCATACCCATATAATTATTATTGTTCTTTTTGTAATTATGTATGTGTAATTGTCATATGTATTGGAAAATGAAATTAATTTACTCTAATTTCACCCCCACTAGCTCAGTCCTCTTATTATTTTCGTGATCTTAAGGCCAAATGATTAAGAAATTTAAAATTTCATATTAGGATTATAAGCTCACTCAAATCTAACAGGCCTCAGCTTCCAAATTATGGGAACTTGACCGTTCCATGAACTCTGTATATTTTTGACACTAGATGATAGGAACTAGCCATTCCTAGAGATGTTTGTGCTCCAGAGAAGAGTGGCTCCCTCCCTGGGCATAGACAATTAATAAAGAACTGTCAAGATATAGACGATACGGAACGAGTCAACTAGTGAAGCCCCTTCCGTACCCCCGCACCTGCACAGATGTATGTGCCAAACCCTTAAATAATTTTTTGGTAAAAATCCTTCTTTGTCTATAGACATGATAAGAAAATTAACTAGAATGAAACGAGACAGTTCTTTTGATACAGCTATATCATTGGTTAATTTAGCTCTTAATGTGATAGAGGAAATGCAAATATATCAAATTCAACAGGAGGTAGCTTTTTTAGCTGCGAGTCTACCACAATTTATGATAAAAAACAATGCTGCTTGGCGGCATCAAGAAAGTTTGGATCGGATAATGTTAAATAAAATCTCACAGCTATCTGATGTAATGCAAATTGTTGTACATCAATAGGCATTGGCCTTTACCTTTGATAAGAGAGAAGGCAAAATGATATTCATAAGAATTAGTCCCTCAAATTCTAACCTCTAATTGGCTGATAAGCCTTTATAAAAGGCCAGGCTTTCTCATACTCTTGCTAGGGGAGAGAAATACGGAGATGGAGATGCAAAACTCATAATGCACTGGCTGTTCCCTGAAAGGCAGAAAGGTACTGACCTCAGCAACACACAAGCACCGGAAAATCATCAGGACTGTATGCTTGATACCTGTCTCAAATCGGCCTGCAATACATATGGTCATTAGGAATTCTGCCTACTATAGAATAGACAGGACCACCTATGACTCAACGGCCTAACAAGGACAGACAAACTCAACAAAAATTAGTGTTCCCCATAGCTGTTGGTCGCAGTGGACCATCTGACCCCTAGGGATAGAAGCCTCTGCTAATTCTCCGCTCTGTTCAGTGCTCTCCTCCCTATGCATAGAATTGAGAAAAACCATAACAACAGGATTATAATAATTAAAATTTCAAATTGGCTAGATGTGATTCTTCTGAATCAAAATGCCTTCCCTCCTATTTTTTAAATTGAAGAAGGGAGACATGCTGGAGCCTCTTGCCCCACACCCCCACATTCCAAGAATTAATAAAAGACCTTGGTTTGTCGAGTTCTAAGAAATATGCTCAACAAAGCATGAGAACATCCTGCCCCTGAACATCACAAGGACACACATATCTACCACCAGATGTCCCGTAACCGACAAATGTTACCTTTGTTATACGACCCCTAATCATGGAATGTTTTTTCAAAAGACTGCCTACATGACCAAGCCCCCTATATAAACCCAAACCCTCCTTCAATAAAGCAGCTATTCTACCTTCTGCCAGAGTTGCCTCCGTTTCTTTCTTTTCAGCCCATCCCCAGGCAAACGCCTCCCCCAGCCTCCGGCTTACAGACTGATGTGTGACTTCAGCCGTCCCTAGTTCGAGACCCGCAGGCCGGGTCATTATTGCATTTGAATTTGAGGTTTTTATGTCCTAATATATGGTCAATTTTTGTATAGGTTCCATGAACTGCTGAGAAGAAAGTGTACTCCTTTCTGTCTCCATTTAGTTTTCTCCAAAGATCTATTAAATCAATTTGGAAAGATGAGTTGGAGCCTATAAGATAGTCATGGGATCTTTAGTTGAAAAAAAAAAGAAATTGTACTTTATTCTAGAATCAATATTCCTTAATGTTGTATGGAGTGTTATACATGAGGAAGAGCAAATAGGCCTTGATATTTTTGGATCATAGTGTTTTGGAGAGAAATAATATGAATGGACCAGGTTATAAGAAAATTTAAATGCTAAGCAGAAGACTTTATATTTGGTAGTGAAAGTAAATGGCTTAGTTATATATACTAAATCAAGTAAGAAAATGTCAAAAATTTATCTCTCAAATTATTTTCCCAATATATGGTATGCATGATACCATTATGACATGATTATTTTCTATAAGAACTTCTCTTAACATGGATTATTATTCATAAAAAATTATATTATAAACATGGTATTAGAGCTTGAGAAATTGAAGAAAGTTTTTTTTTTGTTTTATACTTAATATTGAGAAAAGTTGGTTGACTTTCCAACAAAAAAAGTATAACCTGAATGTAAAATACAGAAATATAGCCAGGACCTGGTTGCAATGACTGTGTGACTTCTGGCTAAGTTATTTATGAACTAAGTGCTCTATGAGGTTTTATAAGAAAATATAAAATGTATGCAAAAGGAGAAGTACTTTCTTTATTGCAAGTCTCTTGTCCCAGTGAAGGAATAGGTCAGTTTTAAGATGCACACACAAAAATACAATCACAAGCTTATAAATAAAATAGATTTTTCCCATCCTGTATGTTTATTATAGAGACAAAATTTGTTTCAATCTAAAATAAAACATATGTAATTGTCTTATATCCCTATCTTTTCAAATATGTTGATTGCTAGTCTTTCCTTTTTACCCTCAAATTCACTAGATGTGAAGTCTGCCAAAGAGTGCACCCAGTTTGTAAAAGTATTGACATCCCAAAGCCCATAATCAATCCAACACTCCCCAGCAAATTAATTCAGTTGTCAGAGTAAAACTTTGAAATATCAAACCACAGAGAATAAAAAATAATTCATTCATTTGCTTAATTTTTATTAAAAAGCTATTGTCAGGATAAGAATATCATATTTTTAGATGAGTGTGTAATTGATAAAGTATTTTCAACAGTAATGTAAAACTTAATGTATTTGGAAATTACCAGTCCAATATATTACCTTTATATTCCCGTAAAAACATTCCAGAAAGACAGAGAAATAAAAATATGTATATGTATATTTGTATGCTGATTTTAAAAGTTTATTTTTAAAGTGATTTGCTTTTTATTGGCAGAAAGAAAAACCTTGGATTTAAAAGTTTACAAATTTTCTTTTTATAAGGATTGAACTCAAAGCTAGGTCATTCACCAGCCCATCTACCATATGTCTTATGGTGTGACAGAATGAGAACACTTATAGCCCAAATTAAAATGTCTCATGGTACTTTCCCAAGTGAATCTGAAATGGAAAAAGTGAACACCAAGGTCAGAGAAATGTAACCACTTGAACAAGCTGTCAAGTAACCTCTAAGGATCAGAATCCAGATGACTTCTATATAAGTAAAAAAAAAAAAAAAATGTTTAAAATTAGGGAATACAGTTTAATGTTGCTCCTTCATGAAACCTAAATAAGGAGATGAGAATGGATGTTTTCTGTCCAATGAGAATGAAGTAAAAAATGTATCTGCCTTACATTATTCTTTTCTTTTTCCTCCCTCCTCCCCTCCCTCCCTCCCTCCCTCCCTCCCTCTTTCCCTCCCTTCTTCCTTTCCTCCTTTACTCCCTCCCTCCCTTCCTTCCATACTTCCTTCTTCCCTTCCTTCCTCCCTTTCTCCCTTGATTCCTTCCTCCTTTCTTTCTTCCTCTCTGCCTCCCTCCCTCCCTCCCTGCCTCTCTACTTTCCTTCTTTCCTTCCTTCCTTCCTTCCTTTCCCCCTCCCTTTCTCCCTCCCTCCCTCCCTCCCTCCCTCCCTCCCTCCCTCCCTTCCTTCCTTCCTTCCTTCCTTCCTTCCTTCCTTCCTTTCTTCCTTCCTTCCTTCCTTCCTTCCTTCCTTCTTTTCTTTCTTATTTCTTTTCTTCCTTCCTTCTTTTCTTTTCTTTTCTTCCATAAGTTATTTTTTTTTTTCTTAAGAAAAATACAGAAACTAGCACAACATTATGTGAAGACTGCAGTCATGTTATATCAAATTTGGTAGTCTAAGAAAAGATAACTGTAGCTCTGGGAAAGTGTTCATCCCCCTCATTCTTACTAAAGTAATCTGCAGAGAGATTATATGACTTGTCCAAGGTCATAAATGTAGTAAAATATGGAGACAATATGAGAACTTAGGTACTCCCTCACATGGAGTACGTTACCCAAATGTGCCATGCTAACTTTTTTGCTTAAAAAAATGTAATCACATTCTAAGTGAAATGAGCAAAACCGGGAGATCATCATACAGGACAACAGCAATATTACCCGATGATCAATTCTGATGGACATGACTCTTGTCAATAATGAGGTGATTCAGACCAGTTCCAATAGTTTAACAAAGAAGAAAGCCACCATCTGTACCCAGAGATTGGACATTGGGAACTGAATGTGGACTATAACATAGTATTTTAATTCTTCTTATTGTTGTTTGTTTTTCTTTCTCATTTTTCTTTCTTTTTTGGTCTGATTATTTTCTTGTGCAACATGATATATTTGGAAATATGTATAGACAAAGTGCACTTGTTTAATATATATTGGATCAGCTGCCAATTGTGAGAGGGAGCTGGGAGAAGGGAGGGTTTTGTAGGGGTAAATGCCGACCATTATATACATATATATTTTGAAAATGAAAAGATAAAAAAAAAAAAAAAAATTAAAAATGTAATCACAGACCCTGTCGCTTCCTCTTCTAAACCCTGTAGCTTCCTCTTATTTTTGCCTTTCAAGGAGATCATTTTTGGTTCAGTGAAGCAAAATATGATTCTTCCTTCAGTACCTAAAAGGATGGGCATTCTGGTTAAAGAAGTTGTGATTAATGCTGCTCCTGTGCCCACCATTCAGTTAGGGGTGGATGTGACCAGAAATGAACATTTCTGTATAAGGCAATCCAAAGAACTTGCTTTCAAGGAAAATCTAAATTCGTGTTGTGGATAGAACAGACACTTTCTTGTAGAGTAAATTTGGCCTTCTCACTGTTGCTCATACAAAGTATGCTATCATTATTCCCCCTTATTGTGCATACATATAGTCCCACTTCTGAAATAAAAGGCTTTCTACATTCTGTCTCTCAGAATTCTTAGCTTCCTTCTAATCTCAGCTTACATTTCTCTCTTTTTTTTTTGAGAAATATGACTTATCAAAGATATTTTCTGTAAGAATTAATTTTTTTTCTCCTTTAAGCAACCTGGTAATATCTTTTTTTTTACTTTTTTAAATTAATTTTTATAATTATTACATTTTCTTTGTCAATACATATGCATAGGTAATTTTTTTACAACATTATCCCTTGTACTCCCTTCTGTTCCAAGTTTTTCCCCTCCTTCCCTCCACACCCTCCCCTAGATTGCATGCATTCCCATACATATTAAATATCTTATAGTATATGTTAGGTACAATATATATGTGCAGAACCGAATTTTGTTGCTGTTGTTGCAAAGGAAGGATTGTATTCCAAGGTAAAAATAATCTGGGAAGAGAAACAACCAAAACAAACAAACAAACAAAAAACAAACAAACAAACAAACAAACAAACAAAAAAAAAAAAAAACAATGCTTACAGTTTACACTCATTTCCCAGTGTTCCTTTTCTGGATGTAGCTGATTCTGTCCATCATTGATCAATTGAAATTGGATAAGCTCTTTTCTATGTTGAAGATATCCACTTCCATCCAAATACATCCTTATACAGTATCATTGTTGAAGTGTATAATGATCCCCTAGTTCTGCTCTTTTCACTCAGCATCAGTTGATGTAAATCTCTCCAAGCCTCTCTGTATTCCTCCTGTTGGTGAAAGTGAGATGGATCTTCTTTATGTTGAAGATATCCACTTATATCAGAATACATCTTCATACAGCATTGAAGTTTACAGTGATCTTCTGGTTCTATTCATTTCACACAGCATCAGTTGATGAAAGTCTCTCCAAGCCTCTCTGTATTCATCCTGCTGGTCATTTCTTACAGAGAAATAATATTCCATAACCTTCATATACCATAATTTACCTAACCATTCTCCAACTGATGGACATGCATTCATTTTCCAGGTTCTAGCAACTATGAAAAGGGCTGCCACAAACATTTTGGCACATACAGGTCCCTTTGCCTTCTTTAGTATTTCTTTGGGATATAAGCCCAGTAATAGAATGGCTGGTTCAAAGGGTATACACATTTTGATAATTTTGGGGCATAATTCCAGATTGCTCTCCAAAATGGTTGTATTCTTTCACAACTCCACCAACAATGCATCAGTGTCCCAGTTTTCCCACAGCTCCTCCAACATTCATCGTTATTTGTTCCTGTCACCTTAGCCAATCTGACATATGTGTAATGATATCTCAGAGTTGTCTTAATTTGCATAGTGATTTGGAACACTCTTTCATATGAGTGGAAACAGTTTTAATTTCATCATCTGAAAATTGTCTGTTATTATTCTTTGACCATTTATCAATTGGAGAATGGCTTGATTTCTTATAAATTAAAGTCAATTCTCTGTATATTTTGGAGATGAGACCTTTATCAGAACCTTTAACTGTAAAAATGTTTTCCCAATTTGTTAGTTCCCTTCTAATCTTGTTTGCATTAGTTTTGTTTGTACAGAAACTTTTTAAGTTGGTGTAATCAAAATTTTCTATTTTGTGATCAATAAAGGTCTCTAGTTCTCCCTTGGACACAAACTCCTTCTTCCTCCACAAATCCGAGAGGTAAACCATCCCATGTTCCTCAAATTTATTTATGACTTCGTTCTTTATGCCTAAATCTTGGACCCATTTTGATCTTATCTTAGTATGTGGTGTTAAATGTGGGTCCATGCCTAGTTTCTGCCATACTAATTTCCAGTTTTCCCAGCAGTTTTTGTCAAATAATGAATTCTTATCCCAAAATTTGGGATCTTTGGGTTTGTCAAACACTAGATTGTTATTTTTATTCACTATCTTGCCCTGTGAACCTAACCTATGTCACTGATCAACTAGTCTATTTCATACCCAATACCAAATGGTTTTGGTGACTGTTGCTTTATAATATGTTCTAGATCAGGTACAGCTAGACCACCTTCATTTAATTTTTTTTTTCCATTACTTCCCTTGAAATTCTTGACCTTTTGTTGTTCCATATGAATTCTGTGGTTATTTTTTCTAGGTCATTAAAATAGTTTCTTGGGAATCTGATTGGTATAGCAATAAATAAATAGATTAATTTGGAGAGTATTGTCATCTTAATTATATTCGCTCGGCCTATCCAAGAGCACTGAATGTCTTTCCAATTATTTAAATCTGACTTTATTTTTGTGGCAAGTGTTTTGTAGTTTTGCTCATGTTATTCCTGACTCTCCTTTGGTAGATATATTCACAAATATTTTATATTATCGACCGTTATTTTGAATGGAATTTCTTTTTGTATCTCTTGCTGTTGGATTGTGTTGGTAATGTATAAAAATGCAGAGGATTTATGTGGATTTATTTTGTATCCTGCAACTTTGCTAAAATTCTGAATTATTTCTAATAGCTTTTTAGCAGAGTCTTTGAGGTTCTCTAAGTATACCATTATATCATCTGCAAAGAGTGATAATTTGATTTCCTCATGTCCTACTCTAATTCCTTGACTCTCTTTCTCGGCTCTTATTGCCGATGCTAGAGTTTCTAGTAATATACTGAATAGTAATGGTGATAGTGGGCAACCTTGTTTCACTCCTGATCTTACAGGGAAAGGTTCTAGTTTATCGCCATTATATATGATGTTTACTGACGGTTTTAAATATATGCTCATTATTTTAAGGAATAGTCCATTTATTCCTATACTCTCATGCATTTTTAGAAGGAATGGATGTTGGATTTTATCAAATGCTTTTTCTGCATCTATTGAGATGATCATATTAATTTGATTATTAATATGTTCAATTATACTAATAGTTTTCCTAATTTTAAACCAGCCCTGCATTACTGGTATAAATCCCACTTGGTCATAGTGTATTATCCTGGGGATGATTTTCTGAAGTCTTTTTGCTAATATCTTATTTAAGATTTTAGCATCAATATTCATTAAGGAAATTGGTCTATAGTTTTCTTTCTCAGTTTTCAATCTACCTGGTTTATGTATCAGTACCATGTCTGTGTCATAAAAGGAATTTGGTAGGACTCCTTCATGCCCTATTTTTTCAAATACTTTATATAGCATTGGAGTTAGTTGTTCTTTAAATGTTTGGTAGAATTCACATGTAAATTCATCTGGTCCTGGGGAATTTTTCTTAGAAAGTTGGTTAATACCTTGTTCTATTTCTTTTTCTGAGATGGGACTATTTAGACTACTTACTTCTTCCTCTGTTAATCTGGGCAAGTTATGTTTTTGAAGATATTCTTCCATTTCATTTAAGTTATCAAATTTATTGGCATAAAGTTGAGCAAAATAGCTCCTAACTATTGTTCTAATTTCCTCTTCATTAGTGGTGAGTTCTCCCTTTTCATTTTAAAGACTAACAATTTGTTTTTTCTCTTTCCTTTTTTTAATCAGGGTTTAGTAAGGGTTTGTCTATTTTGTTGGTTTTTTCATAGAACCAACTCTTAGTTTTATTAATTAATTCAATAGTTAATTTTTTTTGGTTTTTTTTTTTGTTTGTTTGTTTTTTTACTTTTAATTTCATTAATCTCACCTTTGATTTTTTGAATTTCAAGTTTTGTGTTTTTCTGGGGGTTTTTAATTTGTTACTTTTCTAGCGATTTTAGATGTAAGCCCAATTCATTGGCCCTCTCTTTCTCTATTTTATGCTAGTAGTCCTGTAGAGATATAAAACTTCCCCTTATGGGGGGCGGAGCCAAGATGGTGGAGAAGATACACTTGATTCTTTAAGCTCCTTTCTTCCCTAACAACCAAATAGATAAAATCAGCCTCAGAAACAGCGCTGGATTGATAGAATCCACAAAGACTGGAAGCACGACTTACCAGCTGAAGAGAATCTGGAGTTTCAACAGGAAAGGTCAGCTCCCAGGGGAGGAAGAAGAAAGGCCAACACAGATGGCTGGGTGCTGGCACGCTGCCCCGATCACTCTGGGGAGGGCTCTGGGATCAGAGAAGCCACTGAGATAGAGGAATCTGGCACAGGCTGTTAGCTCTTCTCTGCATATAATACAGCAGTTCAGAAGAGAAATCAAGCCACTTTAAAATTTTAAAACCAGATTAGATCTTCCCAGATCCTGGGGGTGACTCAGCAGATCTCAGCACTGTGGGTGTGGCCGACATAGGCAATCCAGGCTTTCACCTGGGAGTACTTAAGAGGTTGAAAGGTGGGCGGGGCGGTAACTCATAGTGCCTGGCTCAGCTGGAGGCTGTGGAACTCATCCCCAGGAAGTCCCAGAGAAGCAGAACCTTTGAACTAGGGACAGCCATTTCTGGAAGACAATTCCAATAAATAATTGACATATCTGTTTTTCAGAGAATTCTCTCTCACCTCATTAAAAGGGGGGAGAGGAAAACGGAAAAGGAAAAGGAGAATAAGGGGGGAGGGATACTAAAAAAAAAAAAAAGGGAGGGCTGCACATCACAAGGGGGGTCTATAAATTATATATTGGGGAAGGGGGTCAGGGGGGTCAAGGGAAAAAGCATAATGTGGGGATAATATGATGGCAGGAAAAACAGAATTAGTAATTTTAACTGTAAATGTGAATGGGATGAACGCTCCCATCAAATGGAGACGGATAGCAGAATGATCAAAAACCAGAATCCTACAATATGTTGTTTACAGGAAACACACTTAAAGCAGGGAGATACATATAGAGTAAAGGTAAAAGGTTGGAGCAGAATCTATTATGCTTCAGGTAAAGCCAAAAAAGCAGGGGGTAGCTATCCTTAAATCAGATCAAGCAAAAGCAGAAGTTGATCTAGTTAAAAGAGATAAGGAAGGAAACTATATCCTGCTGAAAGGTAGCATAAATAATGAAGCCATATCAATACTAAATATATATGCACCAAGTGGTATAGCATCTAACTTTCTAAAGGAAAAGTTAAGAAAGTTTCAAGAAGAAATAGACAGTAAAACTATAATAGTGGGAGATCTCAACCTTGCACTCTCAGATTTAGACAAAACAAACCACAAAACAAATAAGAAAGAAATTAAAAAAGTAAATAGAACATTAGAAAAACTAGGTATGATAGGCCTTTGGAGAAAACTGAATGGCAATAGAAAGGAATATACTTTCTTCTCAGTAGTTCATTGAACATATACAAAAATAGACCATATATTAGGACATAAAGATCTCAAAATTAAATGCAGGAAGGTAGAAATAGTAAATGCCTTTCTCTCAGACCACAATGCAATAAAAGCTACATTCAGTAAAAAGTTAGTGGTAAATAGACCAAAAAGTAATTGGAAACTGCATAATCTCATATTAAAGAATGACTAGGTGAAACAGCAAATTATAGAAACAATTAATAATTTCACCCAAGATAATGACAATGATGAGACATCATACCAAAATCTATGGGATGCAGCTAAAGCAGTAATAAGGGGAAATTTTATATCTTTAGAGGCTTATTTGAGGAAATAGAGAAAGAGAAGATTAACGAATTGGGCATGCAACTTAAAAGGCTAGAAAAAGACCAAATTAAAAGCCCCCAACGAAATATAAAACTGGAAATACAAAAATTAAAAGGATTAATCAATAATATTGAAAGTAAGAAAACTATTGAATTAATAAATAAAACCAAGAGTTGGTTTTATGAAAAAGCCAATAAAATAGATAAAACTTTGGTAAATCTGATCAGAAAAAAGAAAGAGGAAAATCAAATTGTTAGTCTTACAAATGAAAAGGGGGATCTTTCCACGAATGAAGAGGAAATTAGAGAAATAATAAGGAGTTACTTTGCCCAACTTTATGCCAATAAATTTGATAACTTAAGTGAAATGAATGACTTCCTCCAAAAATATAGGCTTCCTAGATTAACAGAGGAGGAGATAAATTGCTTAAATAGTCCCATTTCAGAAAAAGAAATAGAACAAGCTATTAATCAACTCCCCAGGAAAAATTCCCCAGGACCAGATGCATTTACATGTGAATTCTACCAAACATTTAAAGAACAATTAGCCCCAATGCTATATAAACTATTTGAAAAAATAGGGCATTAAGGAGTCCTACCAAACTCCTTTTATGAAACAGACATGGTACTGATGCCTAAACCAGGTAGATCGAAAACTGAGAAAGAAAATTATACACCAATTTCTTTAATGAATATTGATGCTAAAATCTTAAATAAGATATTAGCAAAAAGACTTCAGAAAATCATCCCCAGGATAATACACTATGATCAAGTAGGATTCATACCAAGAATGCAGGGCTGGTTTAATATTAGGAAAACTATTAGAATAATTGATCATATTAATAATCAAATTAATAAAAACCATATGATCATCTCAATAGATGCAGAAAAAGCATTTGAGAAAATCCAACATCCATTCCTACTAAAAACTCTTGAGAGTATAGGAAAAAATGGACTATTCCTTAGAATAATCTGGAGCATATATTTAAGACCGTCAGTAAGCATAATATGCAATAGAAATAAACTGCAACCTTTCTCAGTAAGATCAGGAGTGAAACAAGGTTGCCCACTATCACCATTACTATTTGATATAGTACTAGAAACGCTAGCCTCGGCAATATGAGCCAAGAAAGAGATTCAAGGAATTAGAGTAGGAAATGAGGAAATCAAATTATCACTCTTTGCAGATGACATGATGGTATACTTAGAGAACCCCAAAGACTCTGCTAAAAAGCTATTAGAATTAATTCAGAATTTCAGCAAGTGGCAGGATACAAAATAAATCCACATAAATCCTCAGCATTTTTATATATCACCAACAAAATGCAACAGCAAGAGATACAAAGAGAAACTCCATTCCAAACAAATGTTGTGAGTTTAAAGTATTTGAGAATCCATCTACCAAAGAATAGTCAGGAATTATATAAGAAAAATTACAAAACACTTGCCAAAAAAATAAAGTCAGATTTAAATAATTGGAAAGACATTCAGTGCTCTTGGATAGGCCGAGCGAATATAATAAAGATGACAAACTCCCCAAACTAATCTATTTATTTAGTGCTATACCAATCAGACTCCCAAGAAACTATTTTAATGACCTAGAAAAAATAACAACAAAATTCATATGGAAGAAGAAAAGGTCAGGAATTGCAAGGAAACTATGAAAAAAAAAAAAAAAAAAACTCAGAGGAATGTGGTCTAAGTGTACCTGATCTAAAGCTATATTATATAGCAGCAGTCACCAAAACCATTTGTTACTGGCTAAGAAATAGACCGGTAGATCAGTGGAACAGATTAGATACAAAGGACAAAAAAGGGTACATCTATAGCAATCTAATCTTTGACAAACCCAAAGATACCAACATTAGGGACAAAAATTCATTATTTGGGAAAAACTGTTGGGAAAACTGGAAATTAGTATGGCAGAAATTAGATATGGATCCACACTTAACACCATATACCAAGATAAGATCAAAATGGGTCCATGATTTAGGCATAAAGAATGAGATAATAAATAGATTAGAGGAACAGAGAATAGTCTACCTATCAGACCTGTGGAGGAGGAAGGAATTTATGACCAGAGGAGAACTAGAGATCATTATTGATCACAAAATAGAAGATTTTGATTACATCAAACTAAAAAGTTTCTGTACAAACAATACTAATGCAAACAAGATTAGAAGGGAACTAACAAATTGGGAAAATATTTTTAAAAGTAAAGGTTCTGACAAAGGTCTCATTTCCAAAATATATAGAGAACTGACCCTAATTTATAGGAAACCAAACCATTCTCCAATTGATAAACGGTCAAGGGATATGAACAGACAATTCTCAGATGATGAAATTGAAACTATTTCCACTCATATGAAAGAATGTTCCAAATCACTACTGATCAGAGAAATGCAAATTAAGACAACTCTGAGATACCACTACACACCTGTCAGATTGGCTAAGATGACAGGAACAAATAATGATGTATGTTGGAGGGGATGTGGGAAAACTGGGTCACTGATACATTGTTGGTGGAGTTGTGAAAGAATCCAGCCATTCTGGAGAGCAATTTGCCCAAAAAGTTATCAAACTGTCCATACCCTCTGACCCAGCATTGATGTTATTGGGATTATATCCCAAATAAATACTAATGAAGGGAAAGGGACCTGTATGTGCCAAAATGTTTGTGGCAGCTCTTTTTGTTGTAGCTAGAAACTGGAAGTTGAATGGATGTCCATCAATTGGAGAATTGTTGGGTAAATTATGGTATATGAAATTTATGGAATATTATTGCTCTGTAAGAAATGACCAGCAGGAGGAATACAGAGAGGCTTGGAGAGACTTACATCAACTGATACTGAGTGAAAAGAACAGAACCCGAAGATCGCTGTACACTTCAATGCTGTATGAAGAGGTATTCTGATGGAAGTGGATATCTTCAACATAAAGAAGATCCAACTCACTTCCAATTGATCAATGATGGACAGAAATAACTACACCTAGAGAAGGAACACTGGGAAGTGAATGTAAATTGTTAGCACTACTGTCTATCTATCCAGGTTACTTATACCTTTGGAAGCTAATACTTAATGTGCAACAAGAAAATGGTATTTACACACATATATTGTATCTAGATTATATTGTAACACATGTAAAATGTATGGGATTACCTGTCATTGGGGGGAGGGAGTGAAGGGAGGGAGGGGATAATTTGGAAAAATGAATAAAAAAAAACAAAAAAAAAACTTCCCCTTATTACTGCTTTGGCTGTATCCCACACATTTTGGTATGATGTCTCATTATTGTCATTTTCTTGGGTGAAGTTATTAATTATGTTTATGATTTGCTGTTTTACCCAATCATTTTTTATTATAAGATTATTTAGTTTCCAATTATTTTTTAGTCTATTTTCCCCTGGATTTTTATTAAATGTAATTTTGATTGCATTGTGGTCTGAAAAGGATGCATTTACTATTTTTGCCTTACTCCATTTAATTTTGAGGTTTTTATATTCTAGTATATGATCAATTTTTGAATAGGTTCCATGAATTGCTGAGAAGAAAGTATGCTCCTTTCTGTCTCCATTTAGCTTTCACCAATTTATCTAATTTTGAGAGTGCAAATTTGAGATCTCCCACTATTATAGTTTTGATGTCTATTTCTTCTTGCAGCTCTCTTAATTCCTTTTTTTAAGAATTTAGATGCGGCACCACTTGGTGCATATACGTTTAATATTGATACTGCTTCATTATTGATGCTACCCTTTAGCAGGATATAATATCCTTCCTTATCTCTTTTAATTAAATCAATTTTTGTTTTTGCTTGATCTGAGATTAGGATGGCTATCCCTGCTTTTTTGGCTTTGCCTGAAGCATAGTAAATTCTGCTCCACCCATTTACTTTTAGATTGAATGTATCACCCTGTTTCAGGTGTGTTTCCTGTAAACAACATATAGTAGGATTCTGACTTTTAATCCCGTCTGCTAACTGCTTCCTCTTTATGAGGTAGTTTGCCCCATTCACATTTATGGTTAGAAGGACTAATTCTATATTGCTTGCCATCCTATTAACCCCTGTTTATGCTTTTTCCCTTTCCTTCCCTCTTACCCCCTTACCCAGTGTTAAACTTGTGAACACCACTTGCTTTTCACAGCCCTCCCTTTTTAGTATCCCTCTCCCACTTTAAAGTTCCTCCCCTTATTTTACCCCTTTTCCTCACAATTTCTGTATTCCATTCCCCTTAGCTTACTCCTTCCCACCCACTTTTCAATGAAGTGGAAGAAGTTTCACCATAAATCGAATATGTCTATTGATACACACTATGTTCATCTCTCTCCTTTCTTTCTCTCAGAAATAATAGGTTACCTTTGCCTCTTCATGAGATGTAGTACAACCACTTTACACTTTTTTATGGTATAATTTCCTTTCCACCTCTAGTTTCTAGGACAAATTATACATATGTTCTTTACATATATTTATGGCAGAAGTATAGTTCTTTTTACCTTTTTAGAAATCTCTGGAGTTCTATATTTGAAGATCAAACATTTTATGTAGGTCTGGCTTTTTTTCTCAAGAATAAATGGAATTCATTTATTTTGTTAAATGTCCATCTTCTTCCCTGGAAAAGGATGTTCATTTTTGCTGGTAAGTTATTCTTGGCTGCATACCAAGTTCCTTAGCCTTTTGGAATATCATGTTCCAGGCCCTTCGTTCTTTTAATGTGGATGCTGCTAGATCCTGGGTTATCCGTATTGTGGCTCCTCCATATCTGAATTGCTTTTTTCTAACAGATTCCAATATTTTTTCCTTTGTCTGATGATTCTTGAATTTGGCCACTATATTTCTTGGCGTTTTGATTTTAGCATCCCTTTCAGTAGGTGATTGATGAATTTTTTCAATGTCTATTTTACCCTCTGTTTCCAAAACGTCTGGACAGTTCTCTTTGATAATTTCCTCGAAAATAGTGTCCAAGTTCTTTTTTTCCTCACATTTTTCAGGGAGTCAGATTATTCTCAAATTGTCTCTCCTGGATCTGTTTTCCAGGTCTGTTTTCATTCTAATAAAGTACTTGACATTCTTTAAAATTGTTTCATTTCTCTGGTTTTGTTGACTACTTGGTTTCTCTTTGAGTCATTCATTTCTACTTGTTTGAGTCTAATTTTCAATGATGTATTTTCTTCACTCACTTTTTTTGTATCTTTTTGTAATTGTCCAATTGTGTTTTTAAGTGAGTTTTTTCCTTCTATGGAATTTTTTCCATTTTATCCATTTTATTTTTTAGAGAGCTGATTTCTTTATCCAGCTCACTAATCCTGTTTTCCTTGGAATTGTTTACCTTTTACAATTCACTAATCCTGTTTTCCTTGGAGTTGTTTACCTTTTCCAATTCACTAATTTTGTTTCTCAATGATTTGATCTCTTTATCCACTCTGGATGACTTCTCCAGGCTCTCTTTCCAACCTTCCCATTCCTTTTCCCATTTCTCTTCTAGCTCTCTTGTGAGAGCCTTTTTGCTTTCCTCTATGAGATTCTTTTGTATTGAGGAGCAGATCATATCCCCCTTAGGGGATTCTTCTGGGGACTGTCTGTTTTTAGTCTCCTCAGTATTTGAAGTCTGCTCTCTCTCCATACAGAAGCTGTCAATGGTTAGAGCCCTTTTGAAATTTTTGTTCATTTTGTCAAGAGCGGAATTGAAGAAAACAAATTGACAAGAGAAACAATTGGTCTGTTTTGGGGGGGATGAGGTTGGATGGTGTTAATGGGCTTCCTCTACAGAGTGGGGATAGGGCAGCAGAGAGCCACTAACAGGACAGCAATGGCTGTGATGAGTCTGGGCTCTGAGGGGTTGAGAATTCAGAGTCTCTCCAGGTAGGGGTTGGGGGTGGTCAGGTTCCGAGAGATGCTAGCTTTATGGGGTTTTAATCTTCACCTCCGGTGTTTACACCCTCTCTACTTCTCCTGGCTTGCTGCCAAGATGGAATATCCACACTTGGGTAAAAGTCTTTTTGCAGAAACGACAGTGAGCATATCCCTCCTCCCTCAGGTCTGAACTATGTGAGCTGTCTGTCTCAATCTGGCTTGCCTGCCCTCAGTCTGCGCCCAGTCTGTTCGACCATCCCCCAAGTAAACACAGACCTACTCTGGTGAATTTCAAGGATATCTTCTGTTGGTGATTATTTGTGGGTTTCTTTTCTAGTCAAGCATTAACTCTGAGGCTTGTCATGAAGTAACTCTTGAGAGAAAATATGAAGCTCAAGCAGCTGCCTGCCTCCATGCCGCCATCTTGGCCAGAAGTCATACATTTCTCTTCTTCTTAGAATTGTTCCTTTTTGTCCTTTCTAAATGTTATTCTAGAGACTAGATTTATTTTCTCTATAGGATTATAACAATAACCGAAATTTATATATATATCTTTAATGTTTTAAAATTGTTTGCATATATTATATCGATTGGTTCTCATAAATAAGTACATAAGGTTATTCTTCCCATTTTAAAGATGAAGAAACTGAATGACAGAATATATTTCTTAAGAAGTTTTAAAATCTGCCTTCTTTTAATTTGGGATATATTTTTCAATATTTTTGAATTTCCCTTTGACTATCACAAATTCTAGGAAGGAATGATCTTGTATCCCCAAATTTAATAATGATAACCATATCAGGTATAGAAATTCTATTTGCTTATTCTTGTATCCTTTGAATAGTATAATGTCATTAAAGCAATTAAAAAAATGATGAGTTCTGCTTTTAGCAGAGAAAGTAAGGGTTGATTTCTGGAATAATAGACGTCTTCCATTTCTACTACAAGGTACCTCTTTGCTGTGCTTGTGATCTCTTTCCTGAATTTTCTACTGATCCTTCTTCCTGTAATAGAGGAAATGAAATATAGGAAATGAAATATAGTATAGTAAAATTCATATCACCCTGCTTTAAAAATCTTGACACACAAGTCTATCTCCAGCACTCAAGTTATTTTATTTATGGGTTTATATATTCCCTAAAACTCTAGGTAATGACCTCCCTATGAACCAATGTATCCCCTTTATTGAGGTGAGATAAAGACCTGGAAAATACAATCTTGATCTAAAGAAAGATACTTGAAATAACAACAAAGAAAACAAATCTTATTATCTCCCTTTCTCTCACCACTGAATAAAGACACTTGTAAAAGCAAACAAATTTTTTAATAGCATCCATTCATTTCTCCTTCTCAGTGCATTTTTTTTTTAAATTTCTCTGAGGCTGAGGTTAAGTGGCTTGCCCAGGGTCACACAGCTAGGAAGTGTTAAGTGTCTGAGATCAGATTTGAACTTAGGTCCTCCTGAATTCAGGACTGGTGCTCTATCCACTGCACCACCTAGCTGCCAGCATTCCTTAACTTTTATCCTTTCCCCCCATATAATTGTAATCCTTCCCCTCTGAGACTCTAACTCTGTACTCTATTCCACTCCACCCCTTCTCTCTGTCTCTCTCTGTCTCTGTTTGTTTGTATGTCTGTCTCTCTCCCTCACACAGACATACACATACACACATATATCCTAATTAACATTTATTTACTTATAAGGTAACAAAGAACTTACATTCCATCATATATTTATTGTACTTTTCTTTTTTCCTTTATAACATGAATTTTTGTCTATGGTTTCTAATGCCTATGGAATAATCTTCAATTATCAAAATTAATTTTTCTTTAACCTAAGTTTTTCTCTAGAGCCTTGCAAATTCCATTATTTAATATTGAAATTCTGAAATTTTACTACTGTATATCCTGGACACACAAGTGAGACTATTCTTATCAAAGCCCACTCTGGTCATGATTCATTGCTTTAATATAAATACTTTGTTGTCATTTGCAAAATTACAGGAAATCTTGTATAATTCTTACAGTGAGATATTCAGAATTTTTAGTCTGGCATTCATTTCTGGGAGAACCGCTGATCCTTAAACTATCTCTGCACCTTTTATCTTTAAAGATAGTTAAGTAGGCTCATACATTCATGTTATTTCAGTGTTGCTTTACTTCTGACAAAACCTACTTTTGTACTTTTGAGTTCCAAATTTATCATTCTCTTTTTTCATATACTCCAAGACTAATGGATTTGCTCTTCATAAGTTCTAAGTCATAATCCAGTATTTTTTTTTAATTAAGGCTATTTTGAGTACTCTGATTTCCAATCTAATATCTGAATATACAATTTTAAAATAGTATTTCTCTTTTGAATGAAAGGCAGCATATAATATATATGTTGAAAAATACATCACAGACCTTGACCAATCAGGAAGATGGTTTTAAATTCTGATTTTTGAGCCATTTGTATAACCTGCTTTTGTGACTTTGAGACTATCACTTGTCCTACTCAACCCTGATTTGAAGTTTCAGAGGACAAGATAACATGTATTGTTAAGGGATATTTCCTCATTCATTCCTCATACTAATGAAAAGATAACTTCAATCCTAGTCTCTTATTTATTTTTTGATTCAATGGGGTTTTTTTGCTTGCTCATACTTTCTGTGGAGACTAAAAGTTTTCTTTTTCAGTTGTGTTTTTAAAAATTATTTTCTTTCATATTACATTTGTTGTATTTAATATAGCATTTAAATTGTATTATTATTATTTGTGATTTTTATTTTAGCTTTCCATCTTTGTGAGCTTTTGTATTAGTTTATCTGCTACTGAGTAAGCTTACTTGGAGTTCTTGGATATTGGGTCATTCATCTTTTTTTTTTTTTTTTTTTTTTTGAAAACATTCACTTTTTGTGATCTCTGTTTTGGTTTTTGATTTTATCATCTCTTCTTTTTTATATTTTGCTGTGGCACAATTTTTTTTTCTATCCTCCTTTTCTTGCAGGACTTATACCCTTCTGTTCTCCTAAACAAAATGAATAAGAAATTAAGATTCCATATTAGAATTATAAGCTCACTCAAATCTAACAGAACTGAGCTTCTAAAATATGGGAATTTGACTGTTCCATGAACTCTGTATGTTCTTGACAATAGATACCAGGAACTAGCCATTCCTGGGAATGTTTATGCTTAGGGCTGGGTGGGTTCCTCCCCATGCATATACAATTGATAAGGAAACATGTCAAAATATAGACAATATGGAATGAGTCAACATACAGGATTGTCACCTACTTTGCACATGTATACATGCCAAATTTCTTGGCTGAGAGTCTTCTTTGTCTTAAAATTATATATATATATATATATATATATATATAGTCAGTGTCCTACACAACAGTTGAGCTTCACCCGTAGGAAGGACGCTTCAACCGGGAAAATCTTGACACAATTCAAGTTGATTGAGGCTGAAAAGGGGCTCCCAGCCATTTGAGTTCTTGATGTTCCCTTGAATTGGTGATGTATTCTCTTCCTCTATTTGCTATAATTGTCATATTGTTAATTGTTCTCATTTCTATTTGTTTTTTTATGTAAATCTAAATTGTCTGTACCTTGTCTTACTTGATTAAACTTTTTATTTTCATTTTTTAATTGAGCTTGAGAGCGTCATTTATAGGGAGTGAATCTGAATTTTTCTTTAAAATCATAATACACAGAGGAAATACCACAAATAAAAAAATGATCACAATTACATTTATGTTTACTTTTTCAATGGGAACAGAAGTATTGTCTTTCTAGTTATCTTTGTTATTGGGTTCTTTTTTTATTTTTATTTTTTTTATTAATTTTATATAATTATATTATATATATATATATATAATATTATATATATTTTTTTTATATTTTTTGACAGTACATATGCATGGGTAATTTTTGTACAACATTATTCCTTCTATGCAATTTTCCAAATTTTCCCCTCTCTCCTCTAGATGACAGGCAATCCCATACATATTAAATGTGTTACTGTATATATTGGATTCTGAAGGTAAAAGTAATTTGGGTAGAAAGACAATAGTGCAAATATTTTACACTTATTTCCCAGTGTTCCTTCTCTGGGTGTAACTGTTTCTGTCCATCATTGATCAACTGGTACTGAATTGGATCTTCTTTATGTTGAAGATATCCACTTCAATTAGAATATATCTTCAATATATCTATCGTTGTTGAAGTGTATAGTGATCTCCAGGTTGTGCTCATTTCACTTAGCATCAGTGTAAGTCTCTCCAAGCCTCTCTGTATTCATCCTGCTGGTCATTTCTTACAGAAAAATACTATTCCATAACATTCATATATGATAATTTACCCCACCATTCTCTACTTAATGGGCATCCATTCATTTTCCAGTTTCTAGCCACTACAAAAAGAGCTGCCACAAACATTTTGGCACATACAGGTCCCTTTCCCTTCTTGAGTATTTCTTTGGGATATAAGGCCAGTAGTAGCACTGCTGGGTCAAAGGGTATGCAGAGTTTGATAAATATTGGGCATAGTTCCAAATTGCTCTCCAGAATGGTTGGATTCTTTCAAAACTCCATCAACAATGCATCAGTATCCCAGTTTTTCCACATCCCCTCCAACATTCATCATTATCTTTTCCTGTCATCTTAGCCAAACTGACAGGTGTGTAGTGGTATCTCAAGGTAGTCTTAATTTGCATTTCTCTGATCAATAATGATTTGGAAAGCTCTTTCATATGAGTGGATATAGTTTCAATTTCATCATCTGAAAATTGTCTGTTCATATCCTTTTTTTCTATTTGTTCAGTCCTGATTTTTAATGAGTTATTTTCCTCATTCATATTTTTTTAAAATTCTTTTTGTATATGTCCAATTGAGTTTTTAAATAAATTATTTTGCTCTGTGGAATTTTTTTCCATTTCACTAATTTTTTTTGAGTTATTTTCTTTTTCCAATTCACAAATCCTATTTTCTTGGGAATTTTTTTAACTTTTCCAATTCGGAAAATTTTGTTTCCCTGAACTTCCTGTGAATTCTTTATCTTTTCCAACTCAAATTTCAGGACATTGTTACTCTCTGTCATAGCTTCTCTATCCTTTCCCCATTTTTCTTCTAACTCTCTTAACTTTTTAATTGTCTCTTCTAGGAGAGAGTTATGCGATGGGGGACAGGTCTCATTCCCCTTTAAGGTATTATCTGGAGATTGTCTGCTGTTAGCCTCCTCAGGGTTGGATACCCATTCTTTCTCTGTACAGAACGTGTCAATCATTCCCTTCAATTTCTTACTCATTATTAAAAACTTATGGGGTCTGCCCTTAAGGTCGGAAATTTACTAGCTTCCTTGCAGAATGGGGATAGGATGGATTGCAGCAGTCTTGTGAATGGGCTAAGAGAGAGCTCTGGGAGAGAGTTCCCCTCCCCCACCGGAAATGCCTCAGATGTGGTTAGCAAGGCTGCACTGTGGGGGGGAGTGCCCATTGAAGAATCCTTGCTGTGTGGCCTAGCAAATGCCCTGAGGCTAGAGGCTGAACAGTGAAACTATCACAACCCCAGGCCAAAGCCCCGCCATGGGGCTGTGGATTTTAGCAGCTGACCCACAAAAAGCCTCTGACCCACAAAAGAAGTCTCTGCTGGGGAAGCACAGTGGCTGTTGCAGGAGTTTTGCTGCTTCTGGAGTTTTGCTGCTGTGGAAGTTCCACTGCCTCAGGCTGAGTCCAGCATTATGTGGATTAAAAGCTGCCCTGGGCTGTGTGCCCTGCTGAGCGGGTTCTTAACTGCCCCAAGGAAAAGCCCTGGACAGCAGAAGATGGCTGCACAGCTTTGCTGAGATTGGTGTCGGGTTACCTCTGGTTTGGGGTAGTTATAGGTTCTGGCTTTTTTTTTTTTTTTTAAGTGGCTTTGATTTCTCTTCTGATCTGCTGTTTTACAAGAAGGGTAGAGTTATCAGCCTATGCCAGATTCCTCTATCTCAGTATTTGTAATCCCATAGGTCTCCCCAGCCCATTTGGCACAACGTGCTAGCCTTTAGTCTAACCCTGTCCACTGCTGGTCTTTTTTTTCCTCCCCTCTGGACCAACCTTTCCTGTTGAAATTCCAGTTCTCTTCGGCTGGTAAGTTGTGCTTCTAATCCTTGTGTTTTTTCTTCAAGTCCAGCGTTATTTTTGAGGCTGATTTAACTAGTTGGTATTGAGGGTAAAAGAGAGCCTAGAAGTTTGCCTGTATCTTCTCCATCATCTTGACTCTGCCCCTTATTGGGTTCTTCTAATACCATACCTACTCAATCAATGATTTATAATGCCTTTCCTTGAAGTAACTGGAAAAAAAAAAAAAAAAGAAAAGAAAAGAAAAAAACAATGCCTGATGTCTCTTTGGATGTGAAAAGTGGGATAAAAATCTGATAGGGACTCCTTCAACTGATCGCTTAGAAAAAAATCCTGTAACTCCAAATTGTACCAGTTAAACAAACAAGGATAGGAAAGGGATAATGATTGAAAGTGTTTAGAACACTTTCCTCATAATTATTTCATACAAATTTTTAAATGTGCAATATTTCTTTTTATCTTATAAGGATAAGAATATTAGATCTTTAGCTGTTATAGATTGGTATATTTTCTTTTCTCTGGGATTTTGTAATTGTTGTTTTAGTTTAGAAAGGTATTAGTAAAAGAAGTACACTATCATCTTCTCCTTTACTTGCCCTTATAGCAAGCTTTCATGACAGTGTATTTATTTTGGGAGAAGCTTGGGATTTGTGATATCATACCCTGGGCCCAAATTCCTACCACATTACCTATCACCTTATCTTTAATAATTAATTTAAACTCTTTGACACTGATTTATCTGTCTATTTAACCGGTTGAAATAGATGGAACCCAACATCTCTTTTAGCTCTAAATATTTTATATCTTTTCAGGGTTTAATGTCCTATCAATAGTAATTTCATTTATTTATTAATTCAGATGAGGGTTTCTTAATGACTAAAATGACAAGAAAGTATGTGGTCTGTGTGGTTCATAGTGTTTTTTTACCTTACCATTATGGTTTTGCCCTGCAAAGCTTGACAGGTTTTAATTTTTTCACAGTTATCATTTAGATTTTTATATTCTTTTTGGATATTTAGTGTATTATATATCTCTAAGTCATCAAAACATCAATAATTTACTAGTTTTTTTTTCCTCTTCTTTTCTTCTGGATGTTTGAGGAGTCAGATAAGCAGATCTGTAGCAATTTTTGTTGATAATTAAATTGATGAAAAAAAATCCAAGAAAATTTCCAAATTGAGTGCTTTGGACTCAAACTTTTAAATATGTAAGCCTAAAATCAAGAATGGTTTGTCCAGATGTGTTTTAAAGAGTTGCCTGATGTATTTTAATAGATGATATACAGTTTAATTAATTTATTCCTAATTTGTTCTATCTTATTTGCTATTCTTTTTTGAGATATTGGGTTTTAATTATTTGAAAGCAAATTTGCTTCTTTGTACAAATGGTTTGATTATTGTCACTGATCTTCAAATTAATTCAGGCAAATATAGTGCCAATTCTTTTAAATAAGCAATATTTGCTTATGTTTTATTTTTTCATAGAGAAAAAAATAACTAATAATTATCTGGTTGGTTGAATAAAATGAAAATGTTCATTCAAAATGGTAGAAATATTTTAAAGTGTGGATATAGTTTAAAATTCATGTATAGTATCCTTTTATTGATTATTATACTCCTTATTGCCCAACCATATCAGAGTCAGGAAATTTGCTGCTAGTAGTTCAATAGGGGAAAAAATGGAAATGTGGTATGGTTACACACACACACACACACACACACACACACACACACACACACACTGAATTTGTACTTAAAAATAGGAAAAAGAAAACTTGGGAATTGATTATTAATGAAAGGTAAACTAAAATTTTAAATGTTTGAAATGGCCCTAGGAAAATTAATTTCCTTCTCTAGCTCTCTGCTCTTTTGTTGAAATGGAGGGATTACATTAGATGATTTATAGAGTTTTCAAATTGTAAACTTTATAAAACAACTTTTTAATCTAAACTTTATAAATATAATCTCAACCTGAACAATTGTATTCTACTTATATTTATCTTATTACTGACTAGTCATTTGTTTCTATGCCAGCCTAGGAACAAATAGATTCTACTGTCTGAGAAAACACTTCAAGAGGGAAACATTCTTTCCCACTGTGATTCTGCATAAAATTTTACTTTTATTCACTATTTGCAAAGGCAAAAAAGAGAAACTACATGCTCTAGGGTGCCTGACTTTACCATGCTAGAATAACTTCTTGAAAAATTTAAAGAGAGTGAATTATATTACATCACAGAAATAATTTTTCTTGTAATGATGACAATTTCTATAAAAATTGTGGTATTTCAAAACATGCTGAACAATGATGAACTGAAAATGATTTGACTACTATGGATTGTAATACTCGACAGTTGAAGTAGTATCATATCAAATGAATTGATAATGATATCATACAAAAAAAGGAATAATCTCAACAAATTTTATTTACAATGACCTAGGAGCTTTCAACTAATCTATCAAGTAAAGAATAGATTTTTTTTTTCTGTTTTGTGTCCTTGTATGTAACAATTTGAATTTTAATGTATAGGAGAAATGGAATTGAAGAATGCAAAAATACCAGCATTTGGGGAAAAAAATAAAAAAGGGAACAGAGGCCATTTTAAATCCATCTTCCTATTTTATTTTCTTTGTTCATGTTTTTAAGCCTAAAAGAGAAAGTTCAAGCAACAACTCTAAGCTACAAAAGCTATGACATAATAGCAAATGCATCTATCAACAATCACTGCTTTTCTTTCTTCTCTTATATCACTAGTAACTGTCTAGGTGAACCAAAAAGAGACAGAGATTTCACACCCACATGGACTAAACTAGTCATAACCTATTGGTGTTAAATTATATAGTAAGTACCACTGTTCCATAATCCTCTCTATCTCTCTCTGTCTCTGTGTCTGTGTCTATGTCTGTGTCTGGTCTGTGTCTGGATCTCTCTCTGTCTCTGTCCCTGTCTCTCTCTCTGCCTCTGTCTCTGTTTATCTTTGTCTCTGTCTGTCTCTTTTCATTAGGACAAAAGAACTCTTTGCCATTTCCCAGTATGCCTAGCCCAAATATTCCTGTTACTCTCTCTTATGGACCTCATTAGAACAAAATGGCCTTTTGACTTTTCTGTGCATATCTTAATCCAGTCAAATGGCTTTTACTGAGATTGTCCAAATGTAAGCAAAATCTTTTCTGAGATGATTCAATTTTCCTGCTTTGCTCAGTTCTGTTTTTGTTTTTGTTTTGTTTTGTTTTTCCTTACTTGCCCTTCTTTTACATAAACTCATTCTTTTGAGTAATCTGTATTCCTTAAAAAGGAAACCCACAGGATTTATCATTCTTTACCCCAAGTAACTGTCCAAAGAAATCCCCATGCTTGATTTGGGGCTATATACTCACTTACACACACACACACACACACACACACACACACACACACACACACACACACACACACATATATATATATATATATATATATATATATATATATATATATATATATATATATATATATATATATGCATTCATATATATAACACATCTAAGCACACATTATACATATATATATATACATATATATATATATATATGCACACACATATGTAAAATTTCAATAGCTTCAATTTCCTTTTGTCAAATGGAATCTAGATTCCTTTTGTCATAATCTGGGACATGTCACATCAGACTAGAGGTCTGTACAAGCACTCTCCCAGGAATGCAGCCTATTCTAAGTGGTTTTTAAAGTAGAGGCTTATATAGTCTTATAGTTTGGAGGGCAAAGAAAGATTGAAAGGCAGCAGAGGGCAAGACTTCTAGTCAAGAGAAATGAAATTTTAATCCCTGCCTTTAACACTTAGTAGTCCTGAGATCATTACCCATTTTCTCACATATAAAACTAGACCACCAATGTCTTTAATGTTTAATTCATAATGTTTATAAGGAAATCAATGAAATAATTTATGTAAAGTGCTAAGTAAAGTTAAAGTGTTATTATTACTAAGTATAACAATCTATAGAGATATCTTTACATATAACAGCTATGAGTCATCAAGAGAAATTATAAAGCTTGACATATTGTTTGGGTTTACTGATACTTGATAGACTGACACAATTTTAGTTATTTATAACTATGCATCTCTACCCCACCTCCTTTCTTCTGTAGGAGAAGCATACTGGTATAAACATACTGCATAATTGCATCACTTAAAAATATGTGAAATATGTACTTTTCCCTCCAGAAGCCATATAGAAACATTAATGGTAGAAAACATGCTTGAAATCAATGGAAAATCTGGCATGATAAATACCCTATTGGATTTGAAGTTAAAAAGAATTCTGTCTCTTATATATTCTAGGTATATATCCATGGACAAATTACTTCAGCTAAAGTATTGCCTTCCTATAAACTGAGGATAATACTTCTTACAATATTTAGTTCACAGAGCTGGTGTGGGTGGATGGGTCACATGATATTACACATGTAAACATCTCTACAAATGCTTCATATCAATATTCTTTTGTGGAGATACAACATATTTACAAGTAAGTAAATATGAAGACATTTCAAGTGACAAAAACCCTGATAAGTAAATGATTGTAAAATGGTTTAGGTAGGACATAATATAAGAGCTGATGGTCAGAAGAAATTAAAGCTTCTAGAAGAGAAAAAAAAAAAATATATATATATATATATATATGTGTGTGTGTGTGTGTGTGTGTGTGTGTGTGTGTAATTTTAAGGCATTGGAGAAAATTTGTCGAAAGACATAGATATAGAAGGTGATATGTTGAGATTATATATGTTCATCCATATGAATGAAAGATCATTTTTCATAAACCCCTCTGACTTCAAAACCTAAAGAAAAAGAAATACACTTCAAATCTCAAACAACTATAAAACTCATGAGGTTGTACTAGAGTATGTTTTGGTCCTTTGTAAACTTCAAGCTATGGTTCAACAATCCATAGTGTAAGAAGACAGAAAAACTACAAAAAATATAAGCTGAATAAAATGAAATCATAAAATTAAGATATTTAATGTTACTATTCCCATCTTCTAATGTAAGGTCACACTGTGCTATGACTCACATGCTTGGATTCCAGGGTTTATTTGGGGTGATTGGTTGCCAATTTTCTCCATGACAATTATTAAATTTTAAAAACTTTTTTTTAATATTTTTATTAATTTTATAATTATACATTTTTGACAGTATATATGCATGAGTAAATTTTTTATAACATTGTCCCTTTTAATCATTTTTTCCACATTTCCTCCTCCCCCCCTATCCTCCCTCCCCTAGATGGCAGGAAATCTCATTTATTTTACATGTGTTACAATAGAACCCAGATATAATATATGTGTGTAAAACCAATTTTCTTGTTGCACATTAAGGATTGGATTCCAAAGGTATAAATAACCCGGATAGATAGACAGTAGAGCTAATATTTTACATTCAATTCCCAGTGTTCCTTCTCTGGGTGTTGTTGTTTCTGTCCATCATTGATCAGCTAGAAGTGAGTTGGATCTTTTTTATGTTGAAGATATCCACTTCCATCAGAATACATCTTAATACAGCATTGTTATTGAAGTGTATAGTGATCTTCTGGTTCTGCTCATTTCACTCGGCATCAGTTCATGCCTCTCCAAGCCTTTCTGAATGCATCCTGCTGGTCATTTCTTACAGAGAAATAATATTCCATAACCTTCACATACCATAATTTACCCAACCATTCTCCAATTGATGGACATCCATTCATCTTCCAGTTTCTAGCCACTATAAAAATAGCTGCCACAAACATTTTGGCACACACAGGTCCCTTTCCCCTTTTTAGTATTTCTTTGGGATATAAGCCCAGTAGTAGCACAGCCAGATCAAAGCATATACACAGTTTGATAACATTTTGGGCATAGTTCCAGATTGCTCTCCAGAATGGCCGGATTCCTTCACAACTCCAATAACAATGCATTAGTGTCCCAGTTTTCCCACATCCCCTCCAACGTTCATGATTATTTGTTCCTGTCATCTTAGCCAATCTGACAGGTGTGTAGTGATATCTTAGAGTTGTCTTAATTTTCATTTCTCTGATCAGTAGTGATTTGGAACACTCTTTCATATGAGTGGATATAGTTTCAACTTCATTATCTGAGAATTGTCTATTCATAGCATTTGACCATTTAACAATTGGAAAATGGTTTGATTTCTTATAAATTAGAGTCAATTCTCAATATATTTTGGAAATGAGACCTTTATCAGAACCTTTAACTGTAAAAATATTTTCCCAATTTTTTACTTCCCTTCTAATCTTATTTGAATTAGAATTGTTTGTACAGAAACTTTTTAGTTTGATGTAATCAAAATCTTCTATTTTGTGATCAATAATGATATCTAGTTCTCCTCTGGTCATAAATTCCTTCCTCCTCCACAGGTCTGAGAAGTAGACTATCCTCTGTTTCTCTAATCTATTTATGATCTCATTCTCTATGCCTAAATCATGGACCCATTTTGATCTTATCTTTGTATATGGTGTTAAGTGTGGATCCATATCTAATTTCTGCCATACTAATTTCCAGTTTTCCCAACAGTTTTTTCCAAATAATGAATTTTTATCCCTAATGGTGGTATCTTTGGGTTTGTCAAAGACTAGAATGCTATAGATGTACCCTTGTTTCTACTTTGTATCTAATCTGTTTCACTGATCAACTGGTTTATTTCTTAGCCAATACCAAAAGGTTTAGGGGACTACTGCTATATAATATAGCTTTAGATCAGATAAACCTAGACGACCTTCATCTGACTTTTTTTCATTAATTCCCTTGAAATTCTTGACCTTTTATTCTTCCATATGAATATTGTTATTATTTTTTCTATGTCATTAAAATAGTTTCTTGGGAGTCTGATTGGTATAGCACTGAATAAATAGATTAGTTTGGGGAATATTGTCTTCTTTATTATATTCGCTCGGCCTATCCAATAGCACTTAATGTCTTTGCAATTATTTAAATCTGACTTTATTTTTGTGACAAGTATATTGTAATTTTGCTCATATAATTCCTGACTTTTCTTTGGTAGATGGATTCCCAAATATTTTATACTCTCAACATTTGTTTGGAATGGAATTTCTCTTTGTATCTCTTGCTGTTGCATTTTGTTGATGAT
The DNA here is from genome assembly GCF_048593235.1 of Sminthopsis crassicaudata. Classification (NCBI taxonomy): domain Eukaryota; kingdom Metazoa; phylum Chordata; class Mammalia; order Dasyuromorphia; family Dasyuridae; genus Sminthopsis; species Sminthopsis crassicaudata. The sequence goes on from NC_133617.1 coordinate 201,505,563, forward strand.
GTATAAAAATGCTGAGATTTTATGTTGATTTATTTTATATCCAACAAATTTGATAAAGTTGTGAATTATTTCTAATAACTTTTTTATTAGACTCTCTGGGGTTTTCTAAGTATACCATCATATCATCTGCAAAGAGTGACAGTTTGATTTCCTCATTACCTACTCTTATTCCTTTAATCTCTTTCTCGACTCTTATTGCTGAGGCTAACATTTCTAATTAAATATTGAATAGTAATGGTGATAATGGGCAAGCTTGTTTCACTCCTGATCTTACTGGGAAAGGTTCCAGTTTATCTACATAGCATATTATGCTTACTTACAGTCATAAATATATGCTCCAGATTTTTCTAAGGAATAGTCCATTTTTTCCTATACTCTCAAGTGTTTGTAGTATGAATGGGTATTGAATTTTATCAAAAGCTTTTTGTGCATCTACTGAGATTATCATATGGCATTTATAATTTGATTATTAATAAGGTCAATTATACTAATAGTTTTCCTAATATTAAACCAGCCCTGCATTCCTGGTATAAATCCTACTTGATCATAGTGTATTATCCTGGGGATGATTTTCTGAACTCTTTTTGCTAATACCTTATTTAAGATTTTAGCATCAATATTCATTAAGGAAATTGGCCTATACATTTCTTTCTCAGTTTTGATCTACCTGGTTTAGGTATCACTACCATGTCTGTGTCAAAAAAGGAGTTTCGCATGACTCCTTCATCCCCTATTTTTTCAAATAGTTTATATAACTTTGGGGCTAGTTGTTCTCTAAATGTTTGGTAGAATTCACATTTAAATCCATCTGGTCCTGGGGATTTTTTCCTGGGGAGTTGATTAATAGCTTGTTCTATTTCTTTTTCTGAAATGGGACTATTAAATAATTTATCTCCTCCTCTGTTAATACAGGCAGCCTATATTTTTGGAGGAAGTCATCCATTTCACTTAAGTTATCAAATTTATTGGCATAAAGTTGGGTAAAATAACTCCTTATTATTTCTCTAATTTCCTCTTCATTGGTGGAAAGATCCCCCTTTTCATTTATAAGACTAAAAATTTGATTTTCCTCTTTCCTTTTTCTGATCTCATTTACCAAAGGTTTATCTATTTTATTGGCTTTTTCATAAAACCAACTCTTGGTTTTATTTATTATTCAATAGTTTTTTTTTTTTGTTGTTGTTGTTGTTGTTTTTACTTTCAATATTATTGATTTCTCCTTTTAAGTTTTGTATTTCAAGTTTTATTTTTGGTTGGTGGCTTTTAATTTGTTTTTTTTTCTAGCTTTTTAAGTTGCAGACCCAATTCATTAATTTTCTCTTTCTCTATTTTGTTCAAATAAGCCTCTAAAGATATAAAATTTCCCCTTATTATCGCTTTAGCTGCATCCCACAAATTTTGGTATGATGTCTCATTGTTGCCATTATCTTGGGTGAAATTATTAATTGTTTCTATAATTTGCTATTTCACCCAGTCATTCTTTAAGATGAGATTATTCAGTTTCCAATTACTTTTTGGTCTATTAACCCCTAGCTTCTTATTTAATGTAGTTTTTATTGCATTGTGATCTGAGAAGAAGGCATTCATTATTTCTGCCTTACTGCATTTAATTTTGAGATCTTTATGTCCTAATATATGGTCTATTTTTGTATAGGTTCCATGAACTGCTTAGAAGAAAGTATATTCCTTTCTATTGCCATTCAGTTTTCTCCAAAGGTCTATCATACCTAGTTTTTCTAATGTTCTATTTTTTTAAAAATTTCTTTCTTATTTGTTTTGTGGTTTGATTTGTCTAAATCTGAGAGTGCAAGGTTGAGATCTCCCACTATTATAGTTTTACTGTCTATTTCTTCTTGCAACTTTCTTAACCTTTCCTTTAGAAAGTTAGATGCTATACCACTTGATGCATATATGTTTAGTATTGATATGGCTTCATTGTTTATGCTTCCTTTTAGCAGGATAATTTCCTTCCTTATCTCTTTTAATTAGATCAATATCTGATTTTGCTTGATCTGAGATAAGGATGTCTATCTGCCTCCACTTAATGGGAGAGTTCATCCCATTCACATTTACAGTTAAAATTACTAATTGTGTATGTATTGCCATCATATTATCTCCAGATTATGCTTTTTTCCTTTGACCCCCCTGAACCCTTTTCCCAATATTTAATTCATAGACCCCACTTGTGATAAGCAGCCCTCCCTTTTTAGTATCCCTCCCCCCTCCTTCCAAGTCCCTTCCCTTATTCCCCTTTTCCTTCTCCATTTTCCTCTCCCCCCTTTTAATGAGGTGAGAGAGAATTCTCTGAAAAACTAATATGTCAATTATTTACTCTTTGAGCCTACTGTGATGAGAGTAAGATTCACACAATGTTTTTCCCCCTCTCTAAATTCCCTCAGATGTGGTATATTTTCTATGCCTCTTCCTGGGATGTAGTTTCCCTTTTTTATCACTCCTTCCCCTTTTTCTGATACTCCACCTTCCCTTTACTACTCCCACTTTTTTTATATCAGTAAAAATCAAATTATCCATGCGGACTTTTTGTATATCCACAACAGAGATACAGTTCTCAAGAGTTCTTTTTACCTTTTTCTGTTTCTCTTCAGTCTTGTGGATGTAGATCAAATTTTTTGTTTAAGTCTGATTTTTTTCCAAAAACAAATGAAATTCCTCTGTTTCATTAAATGACCATCTTCTTCCATGGAAGAAAATGCTAAACTTAGCTGTGTAATTTATTCTTGGTTGAAATCCTTGATTTTTTTCCTTTCAGAATATCAGGTTCCAGGCCCTTTGATCTATAATGTGGAGGCAGCCAGATCTTGAATGACCCTTATTGTGGCACCTTGGTATTTACCTTTTTTTTTCTAGCTGCTTGCAGTATTTTTTCCTTTGTTTGGTAGTTTTGCAGCTTAGCCACAATGTTCCCTGGAGTTCTTTTTTTAGGGTCTTTTTCAAAAGGTGTTCCATGAATTCTTTCAATGCTTATTTTCCCTTATGTTTCTATTATCTCTGGACAGTTCTCTTTGATGACTTCCTGTAAAATATCATCTAGGCTCTTTTTTTGATCATAGTTTTCAGGAAGTCCAGTGATCCTCAGATTATCTCTCCTAGATCTATATTACAGGTGTATAGATTTTCCCAGTAAGTATTTGACATTATTCTCCAGATTTTCTTTTTTTTTTTTTTGTTTTTGTTTTTGTTTTGTTTTGTTTTGTTTGACTGATTCTTGGGTTCTCAATGAATCATTCATTTCTATTTGTTCTGTCCTAATTTTAAGGAGTTATTTTCTTCATTCACATTTTTTACTTCTTTTTGTATATGCCCAATTGAGTTTTTAAATGAATTATTTTGATCTATTGAATTTTTTTCCATTTCCCTAATTTTTTTAAGAGAGTTATTTTCTTTTTCCAATTCAGAAACCCTACTTTCTTGAGACTTTTTTATCTTTTCCAATTCAGAAATCCTACTTTCCTGTGATTTTTTAATATTTTCTAACTCACAGATTTTGTTTCCCTGTATCTCCTGTGAATTCTTCATTTTTTCCAACTCAAATTTCAGGACATTGTTAATCTCTATCATAGCTTCTTTTTCCTTTTCCCATTTTCCTTCAAACTCTCTTAACTTTTTAATAGTCTCTTCTAGGAGTGAGTTTTGTGATGGGAGGCAGTTATGATTCCCCTTTAGGGTGTTATCTGCTGACTCTCTGCTGTTAACTTCCTTGGGGTTGAATTCTGCTCTTTCTCTGTGTAGAATGAATCAATCATTCTCTTCAGCTTTTTAATCATGGTTAAAAAATCTTTTGGGGTCTGCCCTTGGGGTAAGAAGTTCATTTATTTATTTATTTCCCAGCTTCCTCCCAGACAGGATGGATGCAGAGGCTCTTGTGCCTGATCTAAGAGAGAGCTCTGGAAGATAGTTCCCCTCCCCCTCCCTGGAAATGCCTCAGAGGTGATAAGACTGCACTGTGAGGGTTTCCCAGTGAAGGACACTGCTGTGTGGCCTAGCGACTGCCCTGAAGTTTAAGACTGAACAGTAAAAGTGACACAAAGCCCAGACATTGCATCTGTGGGGCATGGTTATCAGCAGCTGATGTGAAAAAACCCTGAGCTTAAACGGGAAGTGTCTGCCTAGAAACCGTGGTCCCTACTTCAAAGGTTCAGCTTCTCTGGGAATTATGGGGCTGCTAGAGTTCCATGGCCTCAGGCTAAGCCTGGCCCTATGTGGATTAGATGTTGCCTTGGGCGTGTCCCTGCTGTTCAGGGTCTTAACTACCCCAAGGTGAAGCCCAGGACAGCAGAAGGTGGCTTCACAACTGTGCCAAGATCGGTTAGGTCACTTCTGGATTGGGGTGGTTCTAGGATCTAGCTTTATATTTTAAAGTGGCTTGATTTCTCTTCTGATCTGCTGTTTTGTAAGCAGAGAAGAGCTAACAGCCTGTGTCAGATTCCTCTATCTCAATGGCTTCTCTGATCCCAGAGTTCTCCCCATCCTGATCAGCACAGTGTGCTAGCACTTAACCGTCTGTGCTGGCCTTTTTTCTTCCTCCCCTTGGAACTGACCTTTTCTGTAGAGCCTCCAGATTCTTTTCAGCTGGTAAATCGTGCTTTTAATCCTTGTGGTTTTTATCAGTCCAGCCTTATATTTGAGGCTGATTGAACTAATTGGTAATGAGGGAAGTAGAGAGCTTACAAATTTGTGTGTATATTCTCCACCATCTTGGCTCTGCCCCCCCAAATACAACCCAATACAAAAGGTAGACAAAACTGATTTTAGTAAGCCATGCATATTTATATCTATATAATGCAAGAGAAGGCATTGGCTTTTTTTCAAGCTAAGGTTAATAGCAGGTCTCAGTTTAAGGAAATAAGGCAAGAGACAGGAGGAGAGGAGAGGGGAAGAGAGGCAAGAAGGGAAGGGGGGGAAGAAGAAGGGAGAACAGGGGAGGAGAGAACCGGATAAAAGGAAAGAAAATGAGCTATGTTGCCTAATTGGACAGCTCCAGATGGGACCCAATAGGGTGTCTCCTACTTCTATTTACAGAGGTTGTTGTTTTTTTCCTTGTTCTCAAAGAAGACTATGACTTCAGGAAGATAATACTGTGACTTGCAACCAAATTGTATTTAAGTAAGGGAGGACTACGAAGTTAGCAGACTCACTTTATTCTCTGTATTCATATGAGATCAATAATGCTGCCAAGTATAGATCAGGATGACTGAAGATGACCCTAGCAGTCAGGGAAATATAGATAGACCAAAAGATTAAAAACAACAAAAGCAAACAAACAAACAAAAAGAAACATTAAGGGAGAAAATAAATCTAATTGCCTTAATATTCAATGAAATATTGAAATGTCAGGAGAAATAAAGGAAGATCTTAGTAATCCAATGACTGCCTAATATTCATTTATAATTGAATGATATCTTTTGCAAAGGAGGTAGGGAGTAGACAGTGTATGGTAAAGCAAGTCCAATTTACAAATACTTAGAGATATCTCAAATGAAGAATAGAAATATTTATTCTTGGAATCTTGCAAGAAGCAAAATTCTCCAGACTAGGCTCCAAACCAGTCTAGAGAAGTTAATTTCCACAGAGATTGAAATGAGTTATATAGCTGTGACCATGAAAATTATACTTGGAAGTAGTATGGACTTGTTAAATTTTGACCTGAATTTTATGATGTTCAGTTTTGCAAATGCTTAAAATTGTTTAACCTATTTTCCCAGATAAACTAAATCTCAATCTACCTTAAGTTAATGATTTTATAAGAAACCATATAATCCCCTCACAAAAAAGATTTGTTTAGAGGTAAGTAATCCATTAAACTAGGATAACCAAGGATACTTGGTTTACCTCAGGCTTCCTCAACAAATAGAGATTACCCAGTTTACATATCCCTTAGAATGTTTCCAGTTCGTTAATTAGTTAATTTCTTCTAAGAAGTTAAGTAAAGGTCTAGGTAGGAGATCAGATATTTCTACTAGAGGAGCAGGTTTTTTGTTCTCTTTCCCAGAGCCTTAATGATTAACAGACCCTTGAATTGGGTCTGGAATTGTCAAGTGAGAGGTTTAAGTTTTGGGGTTCTCTTCAGAATTATCAAATGACTATTCTTAGGATGTCCTCAGTTTCCCATTACACTCAACTCAACAAGAAAAAGAAATGTTTTATACATGAGTATAAAGACATGGGGCAGAGGGTGACTATAAATTACCTACCCACACAAAACCAAGGACACATATAGAAGGGGGCATTTTTTCACTTAAAATAAAAGAATGGAGGGAAAGATATTGAAAAATTCAGAAAATTCAAGCTCTCCAGATTTACCATACACCCCACCAAAAAACAAAAGAAAGAAAAGAAAAGAAAAGAAAATTGCACCTCAGGGCATAGACAGATGAAAAACAAATAAGGCTGGGGCAGAACAGAGGTCCTCCTCACTCAATCTGAAAAGACTCCAAGACAAAGATTTAATCAGATGTAAATTGTAAATGCCTCCAGGACAGCTTCTCTGAAAGACCTAGTAGGGAGCACTGGGGCTAGTTGGGTTTTCAGGAAGTGATCCACCTGAAGCACTGGAACTTTCTTCTCCCTAAAGGCATGAGGATTTGGAGGAATTAGTGTAGGAAGATTGAAGGAATTTATTTGATTAGGAACTCCAGGTTTACCTCTGCTGCTGAAACAACAACCTGGAAAAGCATATCTGGTAAGTGCAGAAGCAGAGAGATAGGGATGTTGCTGGATGTGGGCACTTAAAAGAGGGTGGGGATTTTGATTTGGGTATCCAGACCAGAGGGGAGAACCAAAGCAAAGAAATTTACTTTGGAAATAGAGAAGACCAGGGTTCATATTCAAAGGAGGAGATTAATGAAAAAAAAAAAAAAAAAGCATCTCTTATTTCAAAGAATAATATTAAATGGCACTACCTGCCCAAAAGGCAGAGGAACTTAAAAAAAGACTTTAAAAAAACAAATGAGAGTAATTGAAGAAAAAACTTAAAAAAAAAAAAAAAAGGAACCACTGAAGATTACAGTCTTAAAGAAGAAAATGATTCCTTGCAAATTAGAATTGAGCAAGAAGAAGCCAGTGAAGGTATGAGAACAAGATATAACAAGTAACAAAGAATAAAAAAAATAGAAGATAATGTGTTACATATTGTATGAAAAATAGAAATCTGAAGAACAGGCCATGAAAAGAGAAACCATAAGAATAATTGGCCTACCTGCAATTTTTGACCAAAAGAAAAAATAAAATAAAAACAAAAAATAACACGCCACAATAATATAAGAAATGATTAAAGAAAATTGTCCTGAAGTGATAGAACAAGAAGGGAAAGTAGAAATGGAAAAAATCCATTCATCACCACCTCAAGAAGACTTACAGAAAAACACAGATATATCATTGCTAAATTTCAAAAAATTGATCAAAGGTCAAGGAAACAATTTTATAAGAAACAAAACAACAAACAAAAGAAAATAAAAAGAATTCAAATATGTTGGGTCTACCATTAGAATTACAAAGGATCTATCATCAACTCCAAAAAAAAAGACCATAATTATTGGAAAATTATTTTATGGCAATCAAAATAATTAGACCTATGGCCAAAACTGTTATAGCTAGCAAATTAATCATAATATTGAACAAAAATGGACATTACATTAACTCACAGATTTTGAGGATTTTGTTTTGTCTACACCTGAATTTAATAGAAATTTTAACATTTAAAAGCTAACATGAAAGAATAATTTCAAGGAACTCAATAACAACACTGTTTATGTTTCATGCATAGAAATATGAACCATATGTCTAATATTGACATGAGTAATTGGGTAGTTCAAAAGAGACATTGGGACAAGAGCTCAAAATGATCTAACTCTAAAAAAGAAAACACCTAAGAAAAAATAGTAAATACAAAAATAGTAAATACCATATATGAATGAGGTGCAGAAGTTGAAACAACACAAAACTTTTGGATGGGGTAGAAAGGCTGATAGTTCTGAAGACCTACTCACATCAGAAATGGATCAAAGAGGGAACAATACATATATATATATATATATATATATATATATATATATATATATATATATATATATATATATATATATATATACATATATATATGTACATATATATTATGTACATATATAATATATATGCATATCTGTATGTGTATATATAGATATACATATATACCTTTATTTATATCTATACCATGAAAGGTATGGCACCCTACAAAATATATATAAAAACAATAGAAGAACAAAGGAATTAGGTATGTATAGAATAGAAGGGTGTGTAGATGTATGGCACAGTGTACAGATTAACAGGAAAAGGGAGGGAAAGTGTGAGGGAAGAAGAAAAGGAAATAATTCATGTTAGAGGGAGGTTAAATAATAGCAAGGCAAGTTAAGTAATAGAACTTAAGTAGAAGAGTTAGCAGAAATGTGAAATAAGAGATATACACAAATAAAATATTGAGGATCAATAATATAATTTATTAGGTAAAAATTAAGGCTACTAATCATTGACCTTACAAAAGTTCAAACTTAAAGATTCAATTAAGAAAGAAATCTGTATTATATGATAATAATATTTATATTGTTTTAGTTGCATATCTGTATTTGTATAAATGCATATATGTATGTAGAGGTATGTATATGTATATATAGATGTGTATTGTGTGTGTGTGTATGTGTGTGTGTGTGCGTGTGTACATAGATGTGTCTGAGTTTAACTGAAGCTTGCTTGGGAGAGGTAGGGAAGATGAAAGGGGAAAAAAGAATAAGGTAAAAAAAAATTCAGCTGAGAAAAAAATAATAACCTTCAAGGAAGCAAAGAAAAGATGGACAATCATACATATAATGTCTTCTATTATTATATGTGCTTTTTGAAATGGAAATTCATTGTTACATATTTTGAATCCTCCCTTATGTTCTGTTAGGCACAAGACAAAGTTCTGCTTTATTATTTTATTTTGTTTTCCTTTTCCTGACTTTCTTTTTAATGTTTTTTTTTTCTTATTTTCTATTTAGTTTTAAATAAATAACTTTAATTAAAATAAAATAAAATGATGAAGATATGTGGGAAAGGATAAGGGTAGCATGTTATGATATTGGAAGGAAGAAGACAGACTTCATCCTAAAAGTGGAAATGCAAGAATGTTATTAAACATTGAGTGACCAGACACAACAATTGGTAAACCTAGGTACATTATACTGCTTTTGCTTGTCAATTTTCATACTGTGTGCCCACATTTTTGCCTCTATAAGCCTCTAGCTGATGCTCTGTTTCTATAGACTTCTAAATTGTGAGACTTTTATGTCACCTGACCTAAACTAACCACATTACTTATTTCCCAGAGTTATTCATGATATACTCTCCTATGTAACACATTATTCCACACTTTTATGTAAAGATATTGAAACTATAATAAATGCAATACTCTCCTTCTTAGGAAAAAAACACATTTATGTGACTTCCATGTCTAAAATACCCCATCTCTTACCTTCTTCTATGGCTTGTTTTTCTTATAATAAAGATTCTTGAAGGAAAGGAGTATCTGGTGTTTTGTGTTTTTAACCCTAATGCCTAGCCCAAAAAAAGGCACACATTCCATTATTAATAGATGCGTTCTTGTTCATTCATTCATTCATTAATTGCTAGGAATATAATTCTAGGAAGACATGGACAAAAGGAGAAATCCCATATTTAGGAAAAATATTTATAAAATGACATTTTCTGGTAATAAATAATCAGACAAATGGATACTGGTAAATTTGAAAATGACTAAATAGCATGAAATACTTAATTTATTGGAATATTAAATTATTTTAAAAGCATAAAAATAAAGAGTTCAGAAAAAAAAAAAACCACTAAAAGACATATGACATTATGTAGTGTAAGTAGGATTTAGAAAACAATCTATACAATTTCAGATAGGTGGTGAGGTGTCAAGCCTAAAGTCAGGAAGACTCATTTTCCTAAGTTTAAATCTCATCTGACACTTACTAGTTCTATGACACAGGGTAAATCAATCAACTCTATTTGCCTTAGCTACCTCATTTTTAAAATAAATTGAAAGAGAAAATGATATATCAGTCCAATATGTTTATCAAGAAAACCCCAAAGGCGATCATGAAGATTTGGACATTACTGAAAAAAAAAAAAAAAAAATATATATATATATATATATATATATATATATATGTAACTTACAGAAGAAATGGGGAAAAATACAATAAAAGTACAACAAAGTAAATTATTTGTAATATAGCATATATTAAGTGAGGCAAAGAATATTAAATGAGGTATTTCTCTCTTTTAAGTAAAAATGCTTGGAATGAAGGGTATGGAATATTATAAATACCAACAGATATATCAGTGTGGTTGATTTTACTTAAGTAAAAATGTGAACTCAATGAAACTTAAAACAAAAAGATATGGTGAATTTGGGAAAAAAATGATTGACTATAATGTAGATGACATAAAGGAGAATAAAAAGAAATGTCTGAATGGGTTGACTGGGGCTGTTCATATGACATAAATGTCTAATAGTACCTTGTAGTTTATCTTAAATACAATATGGAAATCCTTGATAATAAAAAGCAAAGAAATAAAAGTTATACACCTTTGAATCGTAATATCCTATGGTCAAGAATAAGATTTATTACATCTTCTCTCTATCCTTCTTACCAAAGGGAACCTCGGAGTTTCTGAGAAGTTGGCTCTCTTTTCTACTGTTATTAACTTGAAACCTAAATGACTTTTATTCATTGTTATGCAAAATCTTATTTATAACTAGTATCTTATTTCCATTTAAATACTTTACATTGATTAGTATTTTTATAGATAATATTTCAAAGACAAAGGAATAACAGAAATACATTTCCATTTTCCAATGCCTCACTCAAATTTCCTTAAGCCTCCTCATTTCTAGGGTGAGTAGTCTAATTTTTAGTTTCTACAATACATAGTCCCACTACTGCATACCCACATGCACTACAATTGCTAGATGAGTCAAGTTCTCATACAGGACTGGATTAAGTTCCAAAAGTCACTTCTTCATATGAAAGGGACTGATGAAAAGTTGTGAACAAAATCCAAGATAGGCTCAAATTTCCAGATTCCCAGAAAAATGCTATTCTGACTTTGTAAAATTCATCATATTGGAGTCTCCACTCATAATAGAAAAAAATTACATTAGTAAATGAAATGAAGGCTAGTTTTCATAAAGAAAATGGTTAATGTTTTTATTACCATTAGGTTTTTAAGTTATTCGCAATCAAAAAAGCCCCCTTATTACCACATTGCAACAAGACTAGAACAAGTTACCATTTGCCTTCATAGGCATTCTCCAATGTCCCTATATAATACTTCCATTATATGCCATCATAATCCTCTTGGAAACAGATTCTCACACTTCTTGTATAGGGGGAGTTGTGATTAGAAGCTCACTGAAATATCTCCACCTTTACTGGTACCCTTAGTAATAAAATATATTAAACTTCTTTGTCATCTCAGAAAGAAGACTTAGTTTCCCAATAGACTAGTTAGGGCAATGCAACAAGAAGTCCATTTTAAATACTTAACCTATTGAATAGCAGTGTTTCCTTTACCTTCAATACTTAAATAAACATAATATCATATATAGAAATATATCTTTTGTTAGGGTATGTCATTTTTAAATGCCCACCTACAAAAGGCTCTTCCTGGGGGGAAATAGCCAACATATTCAATATTTGAAACATATGGAATTCCTTAAAATTTGAATGGTTGTGATTATAACCATCTCAATCTCTGAAAGCTCAGACTTTAGTGTGTGAATATATACTGTGGAAATAAACACTAAATTTCCCCAAGATTACTCATAAATTTGACTCAGAAAGAGGAAAAAATATATTTTAAAACTGTCATTATATGTTTTCAAGCTTATTTAGTAGTGAAAGAACTTGAATTTTCTTTTTTTTATGCATGAGTAATTTTTTTATATCATTATCCCTTGTATTCATTTTTCCAGATTTTCCCCTCCCTCTCTCTACTTCCTCCCCTAGATGACAGGCAATCTCCATTTTACAAGTGTTACAGTATAACTTAGATATGATATATGTGTGTAAAACCAATTTTCTTGTTGCACATTAAGTATTGGATTCCGAAAGTATAAGTAACCTGGGTAGATAGACAGTAGTGCTAATATTTTACATTCAATTCCCAGTGTTACTTCTCAGTGTAGTTGTTTCTGTCCATCATTGATCAGCTGGAAATGAGTTGGATCTTCTTTATGTTGAAGATATCCACTTCCATCAGAATACATCTTCATACAGTATTGTTGTTGAAGTGTATATTGATCTTCTGGTTCTGCTCATTTCACTCAGTATCAGAAGAACTTGAATTTTCAAGGTTCCAATAAGATACAGAGTAGAGTTTCCCATTTGAAATATATTGTTCCTCATTACTTAGCCTAATAATGATGGATACCTTGCTTATTCCTATTTACACTACTGCTTTAGATGAAATTTGGACACTGATGGATGCTGCACAGGGAAATAAAACACAGTGTTTTAATAGGAAGGCTATGGAGGCATTCATCAGGATCAAAATATTTTGAGAAACATTACTAAGAATATGTGAAAAAAGGTCTTAATTGAGGAGATAGCAATTCACAGACTCAGGCAAATGAAATAATTGCAAGCCATTTAACCTTTACCCTTTAGGAAGATAACAATTTAATGGAAAAGACATCACTGTTACAGCTTGTCTCAGGTATTTATTAGAACATCCACTTTTGCAGGAGTCGTTGATAAGCCTGGTAACATTGTGTTTTTTAGAAAATGTAAAAAGGTTCTTATGGCTATCTGAAATAATTGTATGCAGATATATTTCTAATATTCCATATTTTAAAAGAAACTTTAATTAAAGACAATTTAATACATATTTATTAAATATTTCAATGTGTCAAGAAATGTGCTGTCATAATAGAAATCCAAGATTAAAATAAGGAATGGTCCCTTCAGTCAACAACAAATCAGCTTGGTGCAGTTGGAAGAATACTTAGCTTAGTATTTTCTTAGCATTTTCACACATTGAAATTAGTTCACCCTTAGTTCAAAGTAGTCTCCAATACTTTTGCAGAAGTAGAACAGGGCTTCATCCTTCTCTAGCACCCTAAATGAGCTAGTCAGCTGAAGATCCTTTTAAAATAGATTAAAAGTTAAAAGGGATTTTAAAAACTGATCTAGTTGCATGGTCTCATTTTTCAGATGAGAAAATTTAAATTATCCAAGGTCAAACAGAAATTAAGTGACAGAGGAAAAATTTCCATCATTTGAAACAAACTGTTCTTTCTAATTTCCATACATAACTGTGTTTTATTAAACTCAGAATCATATATATCTAATAAAGTAATTTTCAGTCATACCCCTCAGTTAATCTTATAATTCAGGATAATGGTACCAAATATTGACATTATCAAATATCAGACTATTTCTCTGTAATTATGTAGACTACATATATGTTCAAATCTAAAAACCTGATAGCTCAGATCTCTTCTGAGATATTTTAAAATACATTCTGAAATATATGTAATAAATTTCTCCCTAGAGAAAAATATTCCCATTAGGAAATTTCTGTTTCCCCAAGGAATCAAACAATCGAAGAATTATCTTCTTTTTGTCAAGAAAGAGGAATAGCTAATAGAAAATTCTTGTACAGGTCTCATACATTGTTAAAAGAATATCAGGAAGATTCCCAACATATTTGATGGATACACCATGATGTGTTTATAGGAGGAAAAGTACAAGACTCACATAGAACGACCAGCATGTTTGAATAGTAATTTGTATTTACTCTAATTGCTGAAATAACAGATTGGAATTGGGATGTGGGATTGTGCTGAGATCTGGAGAATCATTTAATGTACCAACATTTCACGATTATACTGTTTCTAACTTCAATCTGCAAAAATTAAAATCATCATTTTAATATTAACAGGAAAATTTGAAAAGTCTTTAAAAAAATCTAATAGTTTGATTTTTATATAAGAGCATACATTTTACTACTATCCAGTGTTTGAATGAGGTTTTGAGGAAAATAAAACTATAATAACCTGATGGTCTTATCAGTATGAGTGACATGGAAACGATCTATTCACAAATTGTTCCTAAGATCTTTTAAGGCACAATACCTCTCTCTTTTTGTGGTATGATCAATATAACTAAGTCTTTTGGGTCCCTGAAAATACTTTATGCAATGGGTAGTTTTCCTTTAAGTTATACTCAGAAGTATTCTGACAACTATTAGTCACATAAACATTAATTATCACAGGTGGGTGAGTTCAAGAGAACTTATATAATTCTAAACTAAACCTGAGGAATGTTTCCATAACATTTATTTCTGTGCCTTACCAATTCAATTTCCAAATGTCATTCTCTTTCAGACTCTCAACAAATCCTAATGCTGTAGCAATCTATTTACTTAAATTACTGTCCTACCTCAGAGAACATCAAAGTGCTACACAAGCATTTGTAAAACATTTTGTTGGGCAAGGTTGTGATTTGCTTTAGGATAATATGAGTGCAGGCAAAGTTGCTGCACAAAATCAAGATATTGTGTCATGGTTTCTGCTTAGCCCCAACCATTCTACATCAGCACTGACTATGAAAGGATGGAGTTTCTTAATTTTTGTAACATTCTTTCCTTAAATAAGGGAAAGGAAAAAAAGTAATTTATATATATATATATATATATATATATGGAAGTGTTTACATATATATATATATATATACATGTGTGTATCATGTGTGTGTCTATCTTTATATATCCTTTGTGCCTAGCAGAGTGTACCTACTCTATAAAGGCGTATTAAAAACTTGACCACAAATAAGAGAATTTTTCTTTCTCCCAACTGTCTTGCTGTTTTATTGCCTTTAAGGGTATCCCTAGTAGGATATTTGCTTATTCCTAATTAGGCCTTTTTGGTTTTATGGCCCCTATAACTCTAGACAACTGGAGCCTTGCCCTCTAATGTTGGATCTTACAAGTGTCAGGGAGAGGGTAAGTATATAAATTTTTAATAATCTTCTGAAAAGTATACATGCAAAATTAATCAGTAAAGTTTTATCTTTTATTTCAGAAAGATTTACAGTATTTGCATTAGAATTAACCTCTTTTTGAAGATGTTGCATTTGTCCTTGGCAAATGTGGAACTGTTTATCCATTCCTCTCAGGAAATGCTCAGTTAGGTGGTAAATAGCAACCAAAGTCCAGAAGTTTGTGTTAATGTGCCTTTAGTATTATCCACAGGAGAAAATAAGAAATTACTTACAGGAAACCATGGGCTACTTTGCTGAGCCAGCAATACTTTTGACAAAACTAACCCTTCAAAAGTTTTGGTTCTGATCTATTCTAGAGAACTCTAGTATATAATAAAACATTTATATTATTTAAGTTCCTCAGATCTACTAATAGTCAGCAAATGTCTGTAACAGTTTATCTGCTTAGGATGGAGTGGAGGAACACAGGATTATAGACTTAGGGATATCTGTAGGAGTAATCAATATCAACCTCTTCATTTTAAGTGGCCTAAGGCCCAGAGTGATGAAATCACTTGTCCAAGGGCAAGATAACTAGCAAGAGTCTGAGGAAGTTTTTAAATCCAGTTATTGTTCACTGAGAGTCCATTAATATACTATACCATCACAGCAGAATAGCTAGATAAAGCTTTATAGAGATAAAACAGTTTTGACCATGCCACATCTTTTTTTCAAAACCTTATTGGATCCCAAATATAACACTAGGATGAAATATAAATTTATCAGTCTAACATTTTGGGTTCTGAAGCCAATCTCTAGATTTCCTTTTACACTATTTTTTATCATTCCCTTTCATGTGTCCTAATTCCCAATCAAGTTGACCTTCTCTCAACCTCCTCTACCACTAACTCTTCTATCCCACATATTTATAATATAAGGCTTCCTCAATGCCAATTTTTATAACCCATGTAATTTTGTTCTTTGTTCCAATCTCATCAAATTTTGTGAGTCATTGGGGTTTTCTTGGTGAAGGAACTGAGATGGTTTATCATTTTATCACGCTGCTCATTTTTTACAGATGAGTAATTTGAGGCAAACAGATTTAAGTGACTTGCCCATGGTCAAACAAGCTAGTAAATACCTGTGACTAGATTTGAACTTAGGAGGATGGATTTTCCTGAGACCAGGGCTAGTACTCTATCCACTGTGTCACCTAGCTTCCATGTATAACCATTTAGTTTTCTTTAAAGCTCAGTTCAGGTACTTCTACTTCCCAGAAAAGATTTTCTGATTCCTCTTAGTCATTAGTGTTATCTCCAACTTCAGATTTATCTTATATTATGCTTCCTTTTCTTTAAAAGGACCTGCCAACAGATCAAATGCTTACTAAGGTCAGAAGGATTTTCACATTTGTCTTTATATTCCCAACACCTAATTTAGTATGTTGCATATGGTGTATGTGAGTGTGTGTGTATGTGAGTGTGTGGGTGAGAGAGAGAGAAAGAGAGAGAGAGAGAGAGAGAGAGAGAGAGAGAGAGAGAGAGAGAGAGAGAGAGAGAAAGAGAGAGAGACTGAGAGTGTATATAGATTAAACAGAACTATTCCATTTATGTGAAGAACTCTTCCTTCCAAAACTTATTTTATAAAACACAAATGTGTACACATCAATGCCATACCTTACAGTATTAAGGAGTTGCCTGACATTGAGAGAGGTTAAATGGCTTGCTAATAATTACATAAATAATATGACTGAGCACCAGAACATGCAGCCAGGTCTTTCTGACTCCAAGCTTAATGCTTTATTATGCAATGTTGCTCCTTTTCTTGAACTCACAACATGCTTTTGTGAACAAATAGATAAATGACTGAATGACAGCTGAGAAGAGGATACTCAGAAGGAACACTTGTAACCTTCAACTTCTTAATAGCTATAAAAATGGTAAAGATGAGCAATACATATCAAAATAATTTGCAACAAGTTGGAGATGATGTGACTTTGTAGGCTGAAGGCTTCTTGTAGACTGAAGCATATCTACAATTATTCCTCTAATAGTAGGTAGGAGGCCTGAGTTCAAACCCTGCCTCAGACATTTACTAGCTGTGTGACCCTGGCAAAATGGAAATTCCACATGCCTTTATTTTCTCTACTATGAAATGAGATAAATAATGGTCTCTATTTCATATGTCATTGTAAGCAATAAATGAGATATTAGCAAAGTTCTTAGCATTGTTCCTAGCACATAGTAGGTGCCTTATAAATGCTCCATGGCCTCTGTGTTAATATGATAAAAATCTCTTCAAAATGCTTAATTAATATTTACATCATATAATATTAAATAACATTAATTTAGTAAAATCCTCACTTTGAAACACAGAATTACAAATTTAATTATTTCCCCCTCCTTTTTTACTTTTCTTCTTTATTCTCAACTAAAACATTTGTACAAAGAAGGAAAAAAAAATTGGGAATTGGAGATGGAAAGTCAATAGTACTGTGCAATATAGAATTATACAATATTGTATTTTTAGAGTGCAAAAAGATATTCAAAGTCATTTATTTCACCTTCATACTTCAATAAAGAATTACCTTCTATAATAATGTATAATGCCTTTTTAAGTCCATTTTTTTAAAGAAGCTAGAACTTACCTATCCAAACAAGTCTTGTCTCCTTCATTTATCGAGATATATTATTCCTGTGATTCCATTGGCAAAGTACATTATGTTTCTCCACTCTTAGAGTTGCCTTCAGAGCCAGTGGAATACTCATTTAAATATCCTTATTACTGTTAAATCTTCATATTTCAAGGTAGAATTAAATCTGGATAATGGCCAGACATTACTCTGAGCCAAGACTGGCAAATAAAAAGGTTTATCAAACTTGATTAGACCATTTGAGATCCTCACAAAAGGTATAACTAATATAATAATAAAATCATTTTTCTTGTCTAACACTTTTTGAGGGCAATTATATGAAAGAACATGAAAAAAAAATGTCTGGGTTCCTAGTATAAAAATATGGGTTTCTAAGGTAACTACTTTAAAGGATTATTATTGTTTGTTCTTCATTTCAAAGAGAACTAATGATACCACAGGGTGATATCTTGACTTGATTGTGAACTTGATTTAAGTGAGGCATAGTTGCATAAAGCAATCAGCCTCAGCTTTTCTTCCAGAGTCAATGAAGTTCTTTGGCAAAACAAAAGTCAAGAAAACCAACAATGACCCTGTATACAGTGGATGATCTTGATATCTTCCACTTTTGACCATGTTCAAGTGCTCCACAGTACTTGCTTCAGCTGCCTTCATGTTTCTTGGGAAAAGAAGTAAAAGTTCTCATCTGCCCATTACACCAGAGGAAGTTTTCAAATGCATGGGATAAATGTATCACTACTTCACTGAAAGGGTCAAGGCCTGTCAGTTTTCCTCAATCTGACTTAACCGCATTTCCTGAGGCATTTTTATCAGAGTGTTTATTCTTTGAGCCACTGATGAGAGTTGGGTAACAAGTGGACATCTAAGGTAGGTAAGAAGCCCTGAAAAAGGTTCAGAAGTCCTTGTACCAGCAGTGATAGCCTTCTCTAAGCAACTTGCGCATTAAAAATAATAATAATAATAATAATAATAATAATAATAATAATAATAAATAAAGCTAATTGTGTATTTTAATACACATTGCTCTTTGAATCTTTTTGGGGAAGATAATTCAGAACAAAAGGTAAAAACCATAAGAGGAAAAAAAAAGAAAAAAGAAGTGAACATAGCATGTATTGATTTCCATTCAGTAAACATAGTTCTTTTTCTGGAAGCAGGTGGCATTTTATTGGGATAGTTTTGGATCACTGAATCAGTGATAAAATTAAATCTTTCATAATTTATCATCACATATTCTTGCTTTTATTGCATAACATATAATTTGCTTCTTGTTTCATTCAGCATCAGTTCATACAAATTTTTCTATGTCTTTCTAAAGTCAGCTTATCATTCATCTATTCCCCAAATGACAGGCATCTATTCATTTTCCAATTCTTTGTTACCACAAAAAACAAAAAAAATTCTAAAACATTTTTGCACATGTGGATAATTTCCCCTCTTTTGTGATTTCCTTCAGATACAGACCCAGTACTGGCATTGCTGGGTCAACAGATATGCACAATTTTATACCCTTTTAAGCATACTTCCAGATTCTCTGCAGAATGGTTGGATCATTCACAACCTCAACAACAATAGATTAGTATCCCAGTTTTCCCATATCTCCTCAAAAATTTATCATTATAGGAAAAGAATTGTCATTTTAGGCAATCTGAAAGGTTTAAGATGGCAGAGTTGTTTTAATTTGCATCTCTCTAATTAACAATGTTTTTCAGAATTTTTTCATATGATTACAGATGACTTTAATTTCATCATTTGAAAATTGTTCACATCCTTTGAGCATATATCAATTGGTGAATTACTTGTGTTCTTATAAATTTGATACAGTGCCTTATATATTTTAGAAATGAAACTTTTATCAGCAATATTGCCTGATTCCGGAGAACAATTTGGAATTGTGTTCAAAACGTTATCCAACTGTGCATACCCTTTGACCAAGCAGTGTTACTATTGGGCTTATATCCCAAAGAGATCTTAAAGAAGGGAAAGGGATCTGTATGTGCAAGAATGTTTGTGGCAGCCCTCTTTGTAGTGACCAGAAACTGGAAACTAAGTGGATGTCCATCAGTTGGAGAATGGCTGAATAAATTGTGGTATATGAATAATATGGAATATTATTGTTCTGTAAGAAATGGCTAACAGGATGATTTCAGAAAGGCCTGGAGAGACTTACATGATCTGATGCTGAGTGAAATGAGCAGGACCCGGAGATCATTGTATTCTTCAACAACAATACTATATGATGATCAATTCTGATGGATTAGGCCATCTTCAACAATGAGATGAACCAAATCAGTTCCAATTGAGCAGTAATAAACTGAACCAGCTACACCCAATGAAAGAACTCTGGGAGATGACTATGAACCACTACATGGTATTCCCAGTCCCTCTGTTTTTGTGTGCCTGTATATTATTTCAAAGTCCTATTCTTTTTTTACAGCAAAACAACTGTTTGGACATGTATACATATTTTGTATTTAATTTATACTTTAACATATTTAATATGTATTGGTCAACCTGCCATCTGAGGGGGAAGGAGGGGAAAAATTAGAACAAAAGGTTTGGCAATTGTCAGTGTTGTAAAATTACCCATGTATATATGTATATATAAACTATTAAATAATAAAAAAATAAATATTGGCTGTAAAGCTTTTTTTCTTAGCTTTGTACTTCCCTTTTAATTATGTTTCTGTTGGCTTTATTTATGCAAAAAAACTTTATTTTAATGTAATCAAATTTATCCATTTTACCTTTCATAATGTTCTCTAGATCTTCTTTGGTCATAAATTCCTCCCTTCTCAAAAAATCTGATAGGTAAATCATCCCTTGTTCACTTACTTTGTTTATGGTATCACCCTTTATACCCAAATCATATGTTCATTTTGACCTTATTTTGCTATGGGGTATGAAATGTAGGTCTACACCAGGCTTCTGATACATTATTTTCCAGTTTTCCCAACAATTTTTGTCAAATAGTGATTATTACAGAACCAGGAGGTTGGAGGTTTATCAAATATTGGATTGCTATAGGCCTTGATTATTATGCAATGTGTATCTAATCTATTCCATTGATCCACTTATCCTATTTTTTAGTCAGTACAAATGGTTTTAATGACTGCTGCTTTATAATATAGTTCTAGGTTTGGTGCTGCTAAATTACCACTGTTTACATATTTTTTTCATTAATTCCCTTGATATTTCTGACCTTTTTTTCTTCCAGATTAATTTTATTATTATTTTTTCTATTTCTATAAAATAATGTTTTGGCAGTTTGATTATTATGACACTGAACAAGTAGATCCATTTAAGCAGAATTGTCATTTTATTGTATTAGTTTGGCCAGTCCATGAGCAATTGATATTTTTGCAATTATTCAGATCTGACTTTATTTGTTTAAGAAATGTTTTGTCATCATGTTCATGTAGTTCTCAGATTTGTCTTGACAGGTAGATAACCACACAGTTATTTTAAATGGAATTTATTTTTTTTTATTTCTTGCTGTTGAGCTTTGTCAGTAATATATAGAAATACTAATGATTAGTGTGGATTTATTTTATATCCTGCAACTTTGCTAAAGTTGTTAATTTGATGTCCTCATTGCCTATTCTAATTCCTTTAATTTCTTCTTTTTTTATTGCTAAAGTCAACATTACCAATACAATGATGAATAAATAATAATAGTATTATTGGACATTTTTGTTCTATCTCAATAACAAGTAATACTTGCTGTTAGTTTTAAATACATATTGCTTATTATTTTAAGGAAAGCTCCTTTTATTCCAAAGCTCTGTTGTGTTTTAATAGAAATGGGTGCAGTATTTTGTCAAAAGCTTTTTCTGCATTTATTGATATTATTGAATGATTTGTGTTGCTTTTGTTATTGATATGGTCAATTATGGAAATAGTTTTTGTTGTTATTGTTGTTGTTGTTGTTGTTGTTGTTGTTGTTGTTGTTTGTTTGTTTGTATTCTGATACTGTACAAATCCAGCATTCCTGGTAGCCATTGTGTATTATCCTGCTGATAAGATGTTTTAATCTCTTTGCTAATATTTTATTTACTTTTTTGCAACAATATTCATTAGGTAATTGGTCTTTAATTTTCTTTCTTTGTTTTGGCTTTTTCTGGTTTAGGTTTCAGTACCATATTTGCATCATAGAAGGAATTTGGCAAACTTCCTTTATCTATTTTTCCAAATAATTTAGAAAATATTGGAGTTAATTTTTCTTAAATGTTTAGCAGAATTCACTTATTAACTCATCTGGCCCTGTATATTTTTTTTTCCTTAGGCAGTTAATGAATGATTTATTCAATCTCCTTTTTCTAAAATTGGATAATTTAAGAAATTTATTTCCTCTTCTGTTAACCTGAACAAGTTATGTTTTTGAAAATATTCAATGATATCAAAAAAATTTTCATAATATCTGCCACACAATTGGGCAAAATTGCTCCTTATTATTGCTTTAATTTCTTTTTCATTGGTAGTATATACACCCTTTTCATTTCTGCAGCTAGTGGTATGGGTTATTTCTTTCCTTTTTCTAACCAATTAACTTAAGATTTATCTATTTTGATGTTTTTGTAATAATAAAACCAACTCAGTTTTATTAATTAGTTCAATAGTTTTATTAATTTCAGTTTTATTTATCACTCTTTTTAGTTTTAGAATTTTTAATTTGGTATTTAATTGAAGGTTTTTAAATAGTTCTTTTTCTAGCTTTTTTAGTTACATGCTCAATATATTGATCTCTTTCTCTATTTTATTCATGTAACTATTTAGAGATATAATTTCCCCTAAGAACTACTTTGGCTGAATCCCATAGTTTTGGTATACAGCCTCATTATTGTCTTTCTCTTGGATGAAATTATGGATTACTTCTATGATTTATTGTTTGACCCATTTGTTGTTTAGAATTAGATTAATTAATTTTCCAATGGGATTCTAGTTTATCTTTACCTGGTTCTTTATTGAATATAATTTTATTGCACTGTCTTTAAATGAAATATTTACTATTTCTGCTTTTCTCCATTTGATTGTGAGGTTTCTATGCCCTAATATATGGTCACTTTTTGTAGATGCCATGTACTGCCAAGAAAAAGTGTATTTCTTTCTATCTGTGTTCAATTTTCTCCAGAGGTCTATCATATCTAGGTTTTCTAGGGTCCTATTAACCTCCCTAGTTTCTTTCTTGTTTATTTTGTGATTTGATTTCTTTGCATCTGAACATGGAAGTTTGAGGTCCCTCACCAATATAATATTGTTTTCCATTTCTTACTGTAATTGGTTTACTATATTCTCTAGGAATTTTTATGCTCCATCACCTATTGCATATACATTTTATATCATTACTACTTCATTGTTTATGGAACACTTTATCAAGATGTACTTTGCTTCCTTATCATTTTAATTAGATATATATTTCATTTTTGCTTTATCTGAGATCAGAATAGTTACTCACTTCAACTAAAGCATAATACATTTTATTCCATCGTTTTAATTTTACTTTTTATGTGTCTCTCTATTTCAAATATATTTCTTGTAAACAAATATTGTAGGATTCTGTTTTTTAGTCCACTCTCCTATTCACTTCCATTTTATGGGATAGTTCTTCCCATTCATATTCATAGTTATCATTACTAGTTCTGTATTTTCCTCCATTCTATTTCCTCCCCTGGATTTATGTTTTTCTCTTTCCATCCTATTCGTCCTTAAATGTTTTGATTTTTAATATACTCTATGCATTACATACCCTATCTTCTATCACCTGTCTCCATTGTTTTATTCCCTCCCTTCTATCCAGACCCTCGCTTTTCTTTTTTTTTTTCTCCTTCTACTTCTTTGTAGTATTAGATACATTTTCTGTACTCAACTGAATAACTACATTATTCCCTCTTATAGGCAAAAGAGATGAGATCTAATTTTAGACAATGCTCATGCCTTTCCCTCTTCCCTAGATTGTAATAAGTGTTTTGTGCCTCTTCATGTGATCTAATTTGTCCCATTATACCCCCCCCTTCCTCTTCTTCCAATAGAGATCTTTTCCCACTTCTTAATGTCTTTTTCTTTGATATCATTACATCAGAGTCCATTTACAACCACACCCTCTGTGCATGTGATGTCAGGGCTACCACAAACATTTTTGCATATGGGATTCCCTTTGCTTCTTTAAAAATCTCTTTGGGATATAGGCTCAATAGAAACACTACTGGATCAAAGGTTGTGGACAGTTTGATAACTTTTTGAGCATATTTGCTCTCCAGAATGGCTAGGTCCATTCACAATTCCACCAACAATGTATTAGTGTCCTGGTTTTCCCAATCACCTCCAACATTCATCAGTACATTTTCTTGATAACTTAAGCAAATCTGTGAGGTGTATAGTGGTATCTCAAGTTATATTAATTTGCATTTCTCTGATTAATAGTATTTTAAAGCATCTTTTCATATGACTAGAATTGATTTTAATTTCTTCATCTGAATTTTTTCTGGTCATATGCTTTGACCATTTATCAATTGGAGAATGGCTTGAACTATTATGAATTTGAGGAATTTCTCTCCATATTTTAGAAATGAGGTCTTTATCAGAATACCTGAATGTAAAAAAAAAAAAAAAAAAAAAAAATAGTTTTCCCAATTCATTGCTTCCTTTCTGATCTTGTCTGGATTAGTTTTGCTTGTATAATTTTTTAACTTAATATAATGAAAATTGTCTGTCTGGTGTTCAATTATGATTTCCATTTCCTCTTTGGACACAAATTCCTTCCATCTCCACAGATCAAAGAGGTAAACTATCTTATATTCTAATTTGCTTATAGTATCACTCTTGATGTCTAAATTATGAACCCATTTTGACCTCATTTTTATATGTGGTGTTAGATGTGGGTCAGTGCCTACATTCTTCCATACTAGTTTTCAATTTTCCCAGCAGTTTTTGTCAAATAGTGAATTCTTATCCCCAAAGCTGGGATCTTTGGATTTATCAAACACTAGATTGCAATAGATATTGATTATTTTGTCCTGTGATCCTAACCTATTCCACTGATTGACACTCTATTTCTTCCCAGTAACAAATGGTTTTGATGACTGCTGCTTAATAATATAGTTTCAGATCTGGCATAGCTAGGCCACCTTAATTGGCAGTTTTTTTTTTCATTAATTTTCTTGAAATTCTTGATGTTTTGTCCTTCTAGATGAACTTTGTTATTATTTTTTATAAGTCTGTAAAATAATGTCTTGGGAGTTTGTGTGGTATGGCATTAAATAAGTAGATTAATTTAGGTAGTATTTCCATTTTTATTAATTTTCTTGTCCTACCCATGAGCACTTGATATTTTTCCAACTCAATAAATCTGAGTTTATTTGTGTGGAAAGTGTTTTGTAGCTGTGTTCATATAGTTACTGACTTTCCCATGGCAAATAGTTTTCCAAATATTTTATACTATCAACAGTTATTTTGAATGGAATTTCTCTTTGTATCTCTTGCTGCTGGACTTTGTTGATAATATATAAAAATACTAATGATTAGTGTGGATTTATGCTGTATCCTGGTTGTGAATTGTTTCCTACAAGTTTTTTACTTGATTCTCTAGAGTTCTCTAGGTATTGCATGATATCATCTGCAAAGAGTGATAATTTGCTTTCCTCATTACATACTCTATTTTCTTTAATCTTTTTTTTTCTTCTCTTATTGCCAAAGCTAGCATTTCTAATACAATATTGAATAATAATGTTGATAGTGGGCATACTTGTTTTCACTCCTGATCTTTTTTGGGAATGGTTCTAGTTTATCCCTATCACATGATGCGTGATGATGATTTTAAATAGATGCTACTGATCGTTTTAAGGAAAAGTCCTTTTATTCCTAGTTTGTAGCATTTTAATGGGAATGCATGTTTTATTTTATCAAATACTTTTTGTCCACTTTGAAATAATTATATGATTTTTGTTAGGTTGGTTATTGATACAGTCAATTATGTTAATATTTTTCCTAATATTGAACCAGCCCTACATTACTGGTTCAAATTTTATTTGATTGTAGTGTATTATTCTGGGGATGACTTCCTGAAATATTGTGGCTAATATTATATTTAAGATTTTTGCATCAATATTCATTAGGGAAATTAATCTATAATTTTATTTCTCTGTTTTCAACCTATCTGGTTTGGGTAACTACCATATCTATGTCATAAAAGGAATTTGGTAGGACTCCTTTCTACGACCATACATAACTTTTCTAACATTCTATTTACCTCCTTAACTTCTTTCTTTTTTGTGGTTTATCTAGTTCTGAGAGAGCAAGGTTGAGATCTCCCACTAAGATAGTTTTGCTATTTCTTCTTGCATCTCTCTCAACTCTTTCTCCAGGAATTTGGATGCTAAACCATTTGGTGCATATATGTTTAGTATTAACATCGCTTCATTATATATGGTAACCTTTAATAAAATATAGTTTCCTTCCTCATCTCTTTGAATTGGAGCTATCTAGCCTTTTACTTGATCTGAGATCAGAATTGCTACTCCTGCTTTTTTTTTTTAATTCACCTAAATCATAATAGATTCTGCTCCAGCCCTTTACTTTCACTCCCTGCTTTAAATGTGTTTCCTGTAAAGAACATTTTGTAGGATTCTTGCTTTTAATATAATCTGTTATCTGCTTCCATTTTTCCCATTATTTTCATTTTGTTTAACTGATTCTTCATGTCTCATAGACTCATTATGTGCTATTTGCCCCATTGTAATTTTTAATGTGTGAACTTCTTCACTTACCTTTTGAATCTCATTTTCATTTTTCAATTAGCTAATTGTACTTTTGAGTGTTGTTTTTTTCCAGTGGATTTTTTTTTGTTTTGTTTTCTAAGTTGTTGATTTTCTCTTGCATATCTCTCCAATTTTTCTTCCATCTCTCTTATTTTTTCTTTTAAAGTCTTTTATGGGCACTTCCAAGAAGCCTCTTTGAGCCTGAGACCATTTCACTTTTTGAGATTTCCTCTGTGGACATGTTCTTCTCGTCTGAGATGATGCTTTTGTCTTCCTTGGTCAAATTTCTTTTATAATTTTTGCTCATTTTCTTCCCTTTAGGTATTTCTTCTTCTTCTTCTTCTTCTTCTTCTTCTTCTTCTTCTTCTTCTTCTTCTTCTTCTTCTTCTTCTTCTTCTTTTTTTTACTTTGCACACCTTTTTAATCTCTTCTCAATCCTTCCATGTTTTTTTCTACCCCTTTCTCAAATGAGCACCTTGCTTCAAAATCTACAAAAATAAATAAATAAATAAATAAATAAATAAATAAATAAATAAATAAAATAAAATAAAATTGAAACTATTCATTGTGAATATCCTCTTCTGCCCTCTTCCTTATTTCCTATCACTCAGATATCTTTTGTGATTTTTTTTCCTCCTTCACTCTTATCTTATATACTGAAGATATATTACTCTTTCCAAAGCAAATTCATTTCTTGTTGTCTTTTATTCCATCTTATGTCTTCCAACAAACTGTATTCTCTGAATCCTCTCTTTTCCTTATTTTAAATTTGTTCTTCTCTACTGACTCATTTCTTACTGCCTAGAAACATGCCCATGTCTTTAATATCCTGAAAACTGACTCACTTGATCCTTCCATTCCCACTATCATTTTATATCTCTCCTACTCTTTATAGCTTAATTTCTCAAAAAGACCATTTTCAATGGCTCCTTTCACTTTTTCTCTTTTCATTCTTCTGCTATCCCCTTACATTCTGTCTTCTATCATTCCACTGAATTTTTTTTCTATATAGTTACTAATGTCTTTTAGTAGTCAAATTCAATGGTCTTTTTAAAAATCCTCAATATCATTCATTTCTTTGCAGTGTTTTATATTGCTGAACACTCTCTCTGCCTATCAAAGATGTACTCTTCTATCGAGATTTACAGGATACCATTCTCTCAGGTTCTTCTTCTTTCTGCCTGACTTTTGCTTCTATTTCATTTATCTTCGAAACTGTCTCTCAGTTTTTCTTTTATCCTTCTCTCTCTCTCTCTCTCTCTCTCTCTCTCTCTCTCTCTCTCTCTCTCTCTCTCTCTCTCTTCTCTCTCTCTCTCTCTCTCTCCACATATATGTATGTGTGGGTATGAGGGTGTGTAGGTGCCTGTGGGTGTGTGGGTATATGTGTGAGTATGTGTGGGTGTTGTCATTCTCAATAGATCCTGTAATTTCTATGCTGATGATTCTCAAATCTACCCATATTGCTTGAATTTTTTTATGACCTACGATCTTACATTTGTGTCTTTCATACATTTTGAACTGAATGTATAATAGGCTCCTTAACTCACTATGTGTAACAGAAAACTGATTATTTTCCCCCAAATCATCTGCCATTCCTACTTTCTTATTAGTATAGATGGCAACATTATCTTCTCTGTTTCTCAGATACATTCTAGACATCAATCTGGATTCATCACCATCTCTTAACAGTCCCATATCAAATCTATTGTCAAGATTTGTCTACTTTGCTTTTGTACTATAACTCTTCTGACAAAAATATTTCTCTAGAGCAAGCTCATCACATCATGCCTGTATTATAATAATGGCCTCTTTGTGAGTTGGCCTTCTTCAAATCTATCTCCACTTCTATCCATTCTCAGTCACTAAAGTGATTTTCCTAAATTATATATCCAATCATGTTAGTAATAGAGGATTTAAATTGAGGTTCTCTGATTCTAGATTTAGTTGTTTCACACAACTTTCTTCTATTTAACATGTTTGCTAGATTATTAATATTTCTCAAAGACATGGAAGTACAATTCTTTCAAAGGTATAACAACATAGTCAGATGTTCATATAAATCATTTGCTACTCAGTTTTTCAGAAGTATATTTTGACCTTATTTCTCTGGAAACAGCTGCATTTAAAGGGATTTTTTTGTGTAATTAATTGGATTGATATAAATTAACCTTTGCCTCAGTTTCCCCATCTGTAAATAGGTATAGTAAAAAAAACACACACACACACACACATCTCCTAATAAGGTTAGAAGGATCAAGTGAGATAACATTTATAAAGTATATTTTAAATGTTAGCTATTAAATATAGATAGTTGATTCAGTGAATAGTTTTGAACTTGGGATAAAGAAGACCTGAGTTTAAATCTTAGATAATTTATAGCTATATGACCCTGATAAAGTAAATTAACTTCTGGCAACTTGATGTTATTTATTCATAAAATAGAGAAAATAATATCATTTTCTGTCAAGGTTTTCTATGGGGTTAAAAAGGAAAAAAATGTAAACTCTTTCACAAACTTAAACAGGCTATAGAAATGCTAATTATATATTTGTTTATATTTTCTGAGATTCACAAAGTTAGACAATGAAAAAAAATAAAGGTAAAATAAGGCATAGTATTTTTGTTTAAAATCCATGTGTGTTATGCTATTATTTGGTTATATGATTTTTCTTTCTATTTATGCCCCCTACTTTCTCCTTAATTGTTATATTTTTTAGGATGAATTTTTTATTACAATATGAGTTTGAGTGATTCATAATTGAGTTTTCACATTTAACTTTAGGTATGTAAGGTCTAGCAGATACCACTTTCTAGAAAAATTTGTGTGTGTTTGTGTGTGTGTGTGTGTGTGTGTGTGTGTGTGTGTGTGTGTGTGTGTGTTACCAAGCTGACACATACTTGGGGAAAAATGAAAGGCCCAACTAGTAATTTAACCTGAAAAGATTATACATGTCTATGAGTCATGGACAGCATGTGGTCCAGGGTGTGGGTGGAAGCTTCCATGCCAAACAATTCTAATGATAACTTATTAGGCAGGATAGCAAGTACAATAATCGTATGCTGCTATAGATTAGAAGCTACTGTGAAATTCCTGGTAGGAGGTAAAAAAGAAATATGAAGTGGGCGGAATTTAGCAACCTTATATTAACTTCACCATCTAACATTGCATATTTAACAATCAAAATTGCATTGAACATACATAAAGGCTCTTTTTAAAGGATGGTATACATTTATTTTGAAAGACAAGATTTAGCCATTTTCATAACACCTAAGTATATTATTACTTGGGATGCTTCATAGATATTTCTGTCCACAAATTTGTTCTTTAGAGCCCCTTATGTTTACTATTTATATGATTCTTTCTTAAAGGAATCACCTAATTGTGAAACCAAGAAAGACAAGGAGAGCAGAATTAGAAGCAGTAGATAGAAGTTACAGAGAAGTTTGTGACTTTGTGAGGTAAACATATTAAGGGTTTAATCAGACAATGGTGAATGACCACCTGTCATGGGTATTATAACAGGCTATTTTAGATTCGCTTACCTTCCATCGTCTCTCATGTCAGTTTTGGTTGTGATAAGGAAACTTATATAATATATATTATGTAACATATAATAATGGGCTATTTAATGATCAGCACTGAAAATGATAATCAGTAATGTAATGATAAATATTCATCAAATTGTTTTAAGGGAGAAAAATGCTTTAATGGAACACTAATTTAATCTGCATTATTAACATTTTCTCCATAATGTTCTTAGGTATATCTAATCAATAAAAACAACTAAAAATAGATCAAGACTTGATATTTACAAATTTCTAAGGAATAAATCCTCCCACTGAAAATTTAACAATCAGCTCCCTTGAGCTGGTATAGGTTAATTTCAGCTCAGCCTTCTCTATAATTGAATAAATTGGTGAAGAAAAAATATGAAGTTCTAATTTTAGATTTTCTAAAATCATTTTATGTGATAAAACACAGGAAAAGTTCAATACAGATAATCTTAATATTCTTGAGGAAGTCATCTCTGTGAGAATCTTGATGATCAGGAGAACAGATTTGGCAAAACCAGGGTGAAGAAAGAAGTGGCAGCCTTATGATCCTCTCCTTTCTTGTCTGACTATTCTTCCTTTCTCTCTTCATCCTCTCCATTTATCTCCTTCTTTTCCTTCTCCTTTTTCTCCTTCATTTATTTTCTTTTTTATCCTCTTTTTCCTTTCTTCCCTTCCCTTCTTTTCCTCCTCTTCCTCTATAGCTTTTTCCCTCCTTCTGCTCCTTCTACTCTATAGTATTTTCTGTATCAAGTTCACACTGAATTCAAACATTCTTGACAATGCTGTACTGCCTTATGATTTTCTTGGTGTATGTAACAACTGTCTTGAAGCAGACTGAATCTACTCCATAACTTAATAATCTTAGAGTTATTCAAAGAATTAAGTAGCTAAAGGATTTTCTCAAAAGACTAGGGAAAAAATGAATATTCACTTAATTCCTACTCTATTCCAGGCTCAATGACGAGCAAAATCTAAATCTAGGACACTATACAGAAGAGAAAATTCACATTCCAGCTTAATGAATGCTGACAAGGATTCTGTTAAGCTTGAGAACCACATAGAATTGAAAGAGAAAACCAACTTATTTATCAGGTGTTACAATTGCAGCACATACTTGAAGATCATTCTGCACAAGTCAATACAGCCATAGGAGGAAGTCTGAAACTGAAATCAGAAGCTAGGTTCTTGGACAGTCTACCAGAAATCTTATGTCTGTTTCTAACATTTTCTAGAATACTGACATAAAAAGGAAAAGGAAGTAAAGATTTCATCCCTGTTTTATTTTGTATTGCTAATGGGATTGCTTGGTTTTTTCTGTTTTTAATCTGCACCAGTTCTCTACAAAATTTTTAAAATTTTTGAATTTGTTGCTACTTTGAATACTCTGGAAGAAAAGGCAGATTTAGGCAAAATCAAGATAATTGATATAATTGGAAGTCCCAGTTAGCTTGTGTATAAATTAAAATATGAAAATGTATTAATGAAAGTCTATGTATTTTTATATATTTTAAGAAAACTTAAATGTTTTGGTATTATATGAATTAATTTGTAGGGCTAAATAAATGGCTAACTCATTACAGAACAGAATAACTTAAAAATGCATGTGTTCTAAAATGTTCTAAAGCTTTATCAACTTTACAACCACGGAAAGCCTTATTTCTATTATATCTCCTTGTTCTCATTACTGTTTACCAGAATTTTCCCCCCATTGGACTATAAACCCCTCTTAAATATGAAAAACAAACTTTAACTGTTTGAGCTGAAAAAAAAAATGTTATTTCCCCAAATCAGACAGATGCTAAATTATAATTTTGTAAATTAAGTCTGTTGGTTTCCTTCTAATAAACTGAAGAAAATAAAATAGAAAATGGCATAAAATTAAGGTTATTCTTTGGAACATTCACTTGCTATAAAAATAATATATTTTCAAAATAGGACTCTTGCAAAAATAATTCAGGATTAGAGCTCAAATATATATGATCAAGTGGTAACTTGCTAAAATTCAGTATCTTCCAACCAGGTTTGGGTTGGGTTGTCAATTGAAAAAAGTAGGTGGTAGAAAGAGTAACTTTTAAACATAATTGACTATCTATTAGCCAGATATTAATCTCCAAGGTGTCCAGTAACCAGATTTATGATTCTACATTTGCTTCTTTTCTTTTCTTTTTTTTTTTTTTATCCTTCTTTCCTTCCTTCCTTTTTGGCAAAGACACTGTAGTGGTTTGCCATTTTTTACTCTAGCTCATTTTACAGATGTCAGCTTAGAAACACACACACACACACATACACACACACAAACACACACACATGTGTTGGTGCATGCACACATGCACAGCTCATTTTACAGATTTTACAGAAGAACTGAGACAAACAGGGTGAAGTGACTTACCCAGGGTCATACTGCTATTGTATTTGAGGGCAGATATTGATATAAGTTCTTCCTGATTCCAAGCCTACATTTTTATCCACTATGCCATCCAACTGGTCCTTCCTATAAAAAATAACATTTGCAAAAACAACAAAAATAACATTAAAATAAAATTTTAAAAACTTTAAGAATTTATTTGTATTACATACTTAAACTGTCAGATTTCCACTTATAGCATCAGTTAAATATTTTTATCATTTTGAACTTCTCTCAAATTGTCTCCAAACCTATATATTTGAGTTTTAGGTATGTTCTGGTAATTAGGTGGGTAGTTAGATAATGGATATACACATACATATGTGTATTGATATCTATCTATCTATGTCTATCTCTCTGAATGTCTGTCTATCTACCTGTCTTTCATCTATATATGTATCTTTATTCCTGTACAGAATGCACATAACCCAGGAATGGGAATTTCAGTTGTTAATTCAATATAATACCGTTTTAATTATAACAATGGGGAAAATATTCCTTATTATTGAGTAACATGACTATATTAAATTAGAATCATTTTTAATCAAGGAGTGCTCTTATATTTCTTTTGTTTTTAATTGACATAAAATTATAAAAAAGTGATTTTAGCAATGCATTTGCATACATGCTATTTGAATATGTCCACAGATTTATAGTAGTTGAAGTAAACTTTTACATCCCCCTTATGACCTTTTGTTTAATTTATAAACTCCCACAATTGCATTGAATTCTGAAATTTTGTAAAATATTAAATTTTAAAAATTTTGCATGAAATATACTTCATTATGAAAGCTTCTGTTTATATTAAATATCCCTGACA
Source organism: Sminthopsis crassicaudata (assembly GCF_048593235.1). Taxonomy (NCBI): domain Eukaryota; kingdom Metazoa; phylum Chordata; class Mammalia; order Dasyuromorphia; family Dasyuridae; genus Sminthopsis; species Sminthopsis crassicaudata. Next base: position 201,538,771 of record NC_133617.1, read on the forward strand.
ATATTCCCTTAGAAAGACAACACAAAACTACTGTCCTCTTTTTTCAGAGTAAGACATAGAAAACACAATGACTTTGAAAGTAATTTGTTTTTGTTCTTAATTCTTGAAAAGAACCAAAATGACATCAGCTGATCAGATGAAAATGAGATCAGAATGTTCTACTGCTGACTGGAAACAAATAATCCATATGAACATTTGGAGTGAACATACTTTAAATTTGTGCATTTCAGATCTCTTTTGAGCTACTCTAATTATGCTTTCTTTACTCAAAGTACAGTGCCTTCCTTGATACAGACATACCATGTTGGTCAGCCTTGTCTACAAAATGTCACTAAAATGGAATTTCCTGGCTGACTCCTGATGTAATGCTTTCCTTTACATCCCATATAAATTCCCCTATTTTTCAGTGACCCAAAACATATCGATAATTTGTTGAAAAAGTCTGGCAATCATGACAATACCTCTTTCTTGACCCCCACCCTCACACAAATATTTTCTCAATATCTGAATGGCTGTGTTCTTATTTTTAATATTTAGTATTTCCTAGATATAGCTATGAGAACTGAGAAGTTATACCACTTCATAGAAATGTATGATATCAATTTACCTATGATAAAATATATAACATCTCTCCAAGTAATAAGACAGTTATTTCTGTTATCTTATCTATAGGAAAATATTCTGAATCAATAGTATAATGGTGATAATTTTTATGTTTAATGAATAGACCTCCTGTTTAAAACTTGTGTTTTAAAATTAATATATAGGAGATACACTTTAGATAATCTCTAAGTTTTCTTGTAGTTTCTCACTCTACTATTGAAAATGATCTGTACTATTTTTGCATAATTTCATGCAAAGAACAGAGAAAATTCATGTGAAAATCTTACTAAATTTAGGATTTAATCAAAGCAACTTTCTGTCAACTTCCTTCTGACCATTTCATGTTCAGTGTAGAACTATAATGGAAACAGAAAAAAAATTTTGTAAGCATTAAGATAGTGAAGGTTATTCATTATCTTATTACCTAAGATTTTGTTTCCAAATACATCTATTAGTGACAAAATATTTAGTTCCTAATTAATGAAGATTTAGTTAAATACGCATTTTGAAAAACATATTAACTATAATTTGGTTTTCTTGGAAAAATATTCTAAGGAATCAAAATACAAAAATTAAGAAATATTTTTATAAGGATTTAAAATAATACAAAACATTCTTCCTATCTTTTAAATTACAAAGTTGAAAAATAAGTGCTCTTGTTCAGATTATAATGACTAAAAGACAGGGGATGAAAATATTTCATAGAATGAAGTATTTGTGAAGCAAATTGCATAGTTTGAAATAAAAGATTGATGTAGATAATCTCAGGGAGAACAAAAATTCAATAAAAGGCCATAAAATTATACTGAGATTGAAAAATCTTATTTAATATGATGATTAATATTATCATGGTGAATAATAGATCAACAAATGATGAATTAGATACAACACAAAGCAGAGAAGATGAACACAAGATCCAGGCAAGATTAGAAGGGAAGCAGTAAACTGGGAAAAGATTTTACATTCAAAAGTTTTGATAAAGACCTCATTTCTAAAATATATAAAGAATTGACTCAAATTTATAATAGTTCAAGCCATTCTCCAATTGATAATGGTGAAAGGATATGAACAAAGTTCAGATGAAAAAAATGAAACTATTTATAATTATATTAAAAAGGGCTCCAAATCACTATTGACCAGAGAAATGTAAATTCAGACAACTTCAAGATACTACTACAGATTGGCTACGATGACAGGAAAAGACAATGACAAATGTTGGCGGGGATGTGAGAAAACTAGGACACTGATACATTGTTGGTGGAACTGTGAACTGATCCAACCATTCTGGAGAGCAATTCTATGGTCAAAACGTTATCAAATTGTGCATACTCTTTAATTCAGCAGTGTTTTGGGAAGAATGTTTTGCAAGAGTCAATGTTGAAAGATTACCCATGCATATGTTTTGTAAATTTAAAAAAAAAATTAATAAAAAATAAAAAGAAGTGAAAAGCAGAAAAAAAAAATATTGCTCAAAATGTTGCCAGATTTCAGGAGGCAAGCACTCAATCCAGAGTCAACATATATACTTATATAGCTAGATATGAAGATAAGAAAAAAAACAATGAGTTAAAACAAAGAAAGGAAACAGAATTCTGGGACATGAGTCCATGACAAAAAGAATGATGTCCCTCTCCTCAAAATTTGTATCTCTTTCAATTGAGCACATTGAAAGAAATATTATGAATAAGGGTGGAAAACAAATTGGAGGTAAATAATGGAGGGCTTAAAATTTCATAATGAAGACTTTATACTTAGGTTGATAATGCAAAGTTACTAATGGTTTTAGATGTGATGATAAGAAACATTTATTAGAAAGAATATTTATAAATCAGAGAAAAGGAACAACTACAAATCAAATAGACTAGATAATCAGAATGATACATCACGAAGATATTAAAGCAATCTACTGTAAGAGAAAATGTCATCCTGAAGTGTGGTAATTTTAGCAGTGATGAAAGAGTTATATTGTAGAACCAGAATTGAAAAGACATGGCAACTGGTCACAAATAACAAAAACCAAGAGTATCTGATATTTAAAGAGTGATTTTAGGTTTGCAAAGCATTTTTCATGTACAAGATATGTTCACTGATTTGTCCAAGTTCCCATACTTAGTAAGTACTTAATTACAGAGTTGAATTCAAGTCTTTAACTTCTTGTGTAAAGTCCTAACCATTGTGCCAAAAATATCAATTGAAAGTTTTAGCCAAAATAATAGGGCAGCAGTTGGAATAGAATCTTGGGATTGAAAATCATTTTGAGTCTAATGAGTTTTAGATATACAGTAGATTCTGGTGAAGATATACAAAAAGCAATGTGAATACAGATTTGCAATTCCATATAGCTAGGAAAGTCAAATTCATAGAACCCTTTTATCATTATGAGTACTGCTTAAGTATTGTTGAATGTTTCACAAAATAAATTAAGAAATTCATTATGCTTGTTATTTTTTTTTATTTTCTAAGTCAATATAAAGCTTGCAAGTGTGCATTTATATTTGAATTTTATGTTCTTGCTGTAAAGAGGCTGAGGATTATAAATTTTAATTTTAATTGCAATGTGCAATTTTCAAAAAAAAAAAAATAGTGGAAGCCAAAAATATGGAAGGAACATTAGAAGTATAATGAAAGTGAGAAGTTAACAAAAATGAAACATGCTTAGAAAAGGAGAAGTGAATCCTTTTAGATTTAATATCTCACAATCCAGTATGTGACAAGCCAATAGGAAGTGCTTCAGCAGTACAAATTGGTAAAGGAAGTCAGGGAGTATAACTACTTTAAAAAAAAAGAAGTGGCTTTGGCAATAACAGAGACAATATAATGATTTTGGAGAGCACAGTTGCAATAGATCCTTTGGTATGGAAAACATCTCAATAGGCTTGAGAAGTACGTAGTCGAAGAAGCAGAAAAAGCAGGAGCAAGCATATATTTCATATTCTAGAAATTTGTTAGTCAAAGAGAGGAAAGAGATGAAGCAATAACTGGACCTAGAGATTTTTTGTTCCATAATTTTCATTATTTTACTATTTCAATTACGTTGAAACAGTCATACTCTTTCTATTTTACCTATATAACACTTTTATTCTCTTACTTCTATTCATTTTCTTGGCTTAATTCTTTGATTATTCTTAGACTTAGCCACATTCTGAATCTTTGTATTACTTCACTTATTCTTTCAGTAGTTCCCAGGTAGGAAATTTGATTTTCCTTTTAGTGATAGGAATTATCTCTCTTTATGCTTTAGTTAGCTCTTTTCTTATCACAGGTCAAACCAAATTGATAAAGTCACCAAAAAATAAGAAAAATATCAAATGACTACTTTATGACTCAGTAATAGGCCATGAGATTACATATAATCTGAAACAATAACTCAAATATATCAAATAACTCAATTTAACTGAAATAATTTAAGACTTTTGAAATATCTTTTAATATAGATTAATGTTCTAACTTAAAAAAATATATTTGTTCAGCCTTGTAATTTCTGATGCTGAGGGAAACTGACAGGATTGGCTCACCATAGGAACAATCCATTGCCAGAACTTTTGTCATCATTTCCTGTTGCTCAGTGACATAATGACAGTTTTCATAGAAACTTTTTTCAAGTATTTGATAGGTTCTTACCAGGTGCTAATTCAGTACTTAACAATTCTCTAGTTCAGGGTTCACACCTTTAGTTCACACCTTTAAAAGGGGTTTATACCTTTAGACTTCTGAAAATGAGTTTACACCTTTAAAAAGAGCAAGTTCATTGGTTGTAGGAGTTCCCACAAGCCCCTGGGAGTATCCACAAGCCCATTCTCTGGGAGGATAAAAAGAGGCAACATTGAGTCTGGAGAGTCAGTCTGGATTGGGTCAAGGACAAGACTTCCCAGGAGGATTTAGGGAAGCTGGAGGAGATTCAGAGCCAAGATTCAAGAAAAGGATTCGAGATTCTACCTTCACTCTGGCTGGAGGCTCCAGAGGCCTCCCAAGAAACCTGCTCACATTAAAAAGGATTTACAGAAAAGAAACTTTCTCCAAGAGAAGGATTACAATTGAGAGACAACAGGACACTACAGTATTTGACTCCTTGTCCACATTTCAACAAGGACAGATCCAGCTACACAAAGATACTTTTCTTAGACTCAAATAAATGAATCAGCCCTGAATGCCTTATATGGTTAATGTTCCCAAGCACTTTGATCACTTTATTGTTTACTGTTTCCTCTAACCTTTGTACAAAGCTGAAATGGCATCTTCCTTTGGTGAAACAAGAGCAGGATGAAGCTTGAGGATCTGTTATTCTCTCTGTATCTTCTGAAATGGCCCTATAATGCTCACAAATATCTAAGTATAGTAAATATAGATTCTTCTATGTTAGGATATGTGGGGCATTATATGAAGTTTTGGGGAGATTCTGTAACAGATAACTATATGTCTGCATCAAGTGCATTTCATCTTTCTGATATCTCTATGACACGAAGTAGTCATAATTCACAGTCTATGATAAGCATTAGGAAGATAAAGACAAGGTAACATGAAACTGACCTCAAGAAGCTTACATTCTTCTGGGCAATTCCACCAAGGGAAGTTTTCAGGTTATATAGCCACACTTATACATTCTTTGGAATTGGAAGAAACAAAAAAATTTCTTAGTCTTGGAAGTTTACAACATCTTTCCTTTTTGAATTTTTCAAAATAAGGGTATTTATTCTTTGTCATTCCACATGTTGCTAACTTTCATGGCATCCTACATATTAATACAATGTGCATGTGATCAAATAGGATGCCTTAAAGAAAGCTTAATCTTTATTAAGTACTTAGGTTGTTGAGACATTAGATTATTTGTACTAACTCCTAAAGGAAACAAAAGTTTCAGATAATTTTCAATAAATATTCAGTTACATTCAATACAAGATCTGATTAAATCAATTCATTCAGCTATTTTCTCATTTTTTCTCTTCATGTAGAAGTTTGCGTGTACCCTTGTGCTTCTCTTTGTTCTTTATTTACTATTTTTGTTTCTTAATCCAAAGTCCTCAGGAAAAAAAGAACAATATTTGAACTTCTGGGTCAAAGAATTTTTCTTAGAAAACCTAACTAGAACCACATTTCTTTTGGAATTCACCATTTTGGAATTCACCATAAGCCTGTATGGAGTCTTGAAAAGTGACCTGAATTAGCACCCAGATGAAGCAATGATCTTGTTATAATGGATGGATAGCAATATGGGGGTGGGGAGAGAAAGCAAGTATATCTGTTTATTGCTGCTGTTCTAAAGTGCTATCAGGAATAGAAAATTATACTTTTAAGACACAATTCACCATTCCCCCAGTAGAATTTTGTCAACTCAATTGTTCAGAATACCTTCCATCATTTTGAGATTGGAGAATATCTGAAAGATATTTATACATTTATTGGATATGGACACAATTATTACAAGTGGAATGGTTTATCATCTGAAATTGAAGTTGAATAGTCAACATATCTCTCAACTTTGTTGAATATTTATCAAGCTATTAAAAACTTTTAAATCCTAATGGTGTCCTCTACTTCTAATGTTAAAATAATTGGGTCTATAACCAAATCAAAATCAAGCCTTTCCATTTCCTTTGCCAGGGTTTTAACCCATATATTATATTTAGTCTTTTTGAGGTAATGATAAAAGTAATGCTTTTTACTCTGCCACGATGATTCTCAATTAACTTTTAAAACTGTAGATTCACTTCATACAGATAATGGCTAAAAAAATATGAGATCTTATCAATATAGGAAAATAATTGTGACCTGAATACCAGAAATCATTTTAAAAAAATAAGAGTCCTTAGAATGTGAAATAATCTTGAAAGGTCAGTCATAAAAGTATCTTCATAAGAAAGATTCAAAACACTATGTCATAAATATTTGGATGGGATAGCCCTGAATATTTCAAGAGGTACACTAAAATGATCTGCAAGTTCTTTTCTAATGTAAGTATCAAATATTCTCTTTTCAAACTGAAAATTATAAGTGTTTTCAAAATGGCATCCCAGTTGTGCTGTTGAGGTAGGAGTTGGAACCTAATTTTCAATATTACATATTGCCAAAATATGACATGAGAGGAAGCCAATGAAATAATACATAAATATGAGCAAACATATTCATGTGTGCCCACTTATTTGTGCATGAATTTACTCTAAAACAGTTGAAATGAGAGTAATGATTAAAAAGCTTTGTACTCATAAAAATTGTAATCAATTCAATATAATGTGGAAAACCAAAAATGGATTTGACAAAAAAAAAAAAAAAAAAATCAAAGCATCTATAGCCATTTAATGCTGAAGAAAGAATTCTGGGTTTATACTCAGAGAAAGAGGATTCTAATTCTCATTTTGACATATATTTGTGTGATCTTGTTAATTTTCCTTTGTAGAGGGCAATTTTCTTATCTATACATAAAAGGAGTAATTCACACATCCCCATAATACAGATACAGAAGCGCGCGCACGCACGCACACACACACACACACACACAGATGTTATATACTCTTTTTCTTTATCAGGTAAAAACACCATTTCAATTTGAAATATCAATCAGATGTATACAAATTAAGTGAAATGATTCCTAGACATCTCTATTAAATCAATTAAAAGTATAAACTAAGTAAAAGGAGTTCAGTGCTTTACACAATTGAATAAAATCTGATGACAAAATATATTGATAGTATTTCAAAGAACCACATATATCAGAGAAGGAACTGGATGACAAAGCAATTAAGAATAGGTAGTCCTTTGAAGAGCCAAATTTTGTATGTAAGAGATAACAATGAGATGGGGCAAAAGGTGTATCCCTCTAATTTTCCCTTTTGCCATTGGGAACCATATGACAAACAATGTGAACCAATATAGGACAATGCATTCTTCTGAAAAAGGAAAACACACACACACACACACACACACACACACACACACACATACATACACACAACATGTTAAGAAAAACAAGCCTCAGAGATCTTGAATTTTTTGAGGCAGGAAGAAGAGCAACTTCAAATCTCAATCTGAATGCTTATCCTTAAGGCCTTAGGGTCCTACAAAGATCTATAGACACATCACAGAAATTTAAAATAGGAGAAAAACAGTCAGGCAAAAGAATTTATTAAACATTACTATATATCAGACACTGTGGTAAAATACTGGGAACACAAATATAAGTAAACAGAAAATTCTTCACCATGAAGCATTTATATTCCAGTGAGAGTAGAGAATATCTAAAATGGAACTAAAAAGCTAGAGAGGGGGCAGAGTTCACCCAAATGGACTACTGGTGTCACAGTCAGAAAAGGGAGAATCTTAGCCTACATAAAGCATTGTCACATGGACCCACTCCCCAGATGGAGAACTAGAAAGAACTCACCAATAGGATAAAGAGAGAAAAAAAAAATTCATCCTAATAGAAACTGTGAATTGTTCTTTTCCCATATGTGCTCTCTAATCTCAAGACCATTTCCTCATAGATGTACTGGTGGAATGTGTATCTAAGACTCTTAGGGAGGAAGTTTGTATATCAACTATTTTTATTATATCAACTGGATAGACATTTGCTCTAAAAGCTTAGTGACTAATTGAAAATAAGCAGTGATTTCAATGATTGGAAAATATGAATGATAAAATTAGAAAACCTTGAACCTTCGATATTAATTCTAGAACCTTCCAAGGAAAAGGAGTAAGGCTTTGGAGACCAGCCCTTTTAGTCACAGAGGCAATTAGGAAGTTTTCTTAATTTGCAGAGCTTTGATCAAAAATGATTTAGAGCACTTTTTCATATGACTAGAAATGGTTTAAATTTCTTCATCTGAATATAATCTGTTCATATCATTTGACCATTTATCAATGAGAGAATAGCTTGAATTCTTAAAAATTTGAGTCAAATCTGTGTATATTTTAAAAATTAGTTCTTTACCAAAACCCTTGAATGTAAATTTCCCTCCAGTTTATTGCTTCCCTTATAACCTTTTCTGCATGGTTCTACTTGTACAAAAATTTTTCAACTTAATATAATCAAAATTATCCATTTCATATTCAATAATTTACTCCAGTTCTTCTTTGGCCACAAATTCCTTCCTTCTCCATAGTTCTGAGAGGTAAACTACTCTTTACTCTTCTAATTTGCTTATAATATCACTCAATGTCTAAATCATGAATTAATTTAGACCTTATCTTGATATGCAATGTTAGGTGTGGGATAGTATCTAGTTTCTATCATCTTAATTTCCAATTTTTCCAGCAGTCTTTGTCAAATAGAGAATTCTTATCTCAAAAGTTGGGGACCTTGGATTTGTCAAACACTAAATTACTATAGTCACTGACTCCTTTGTTCTGTAAACTTAACCTATTCCACTGATGGACTACTCTATTTCTTAGCCAGTAGAAAATGGTTTTGATGATTGCTGCTTTATAATATAGTTTTACAGCTAAGCCACATTCATTTCCAGTTTTTCTTTAATTCACTTGAAATTTTTGACTTTTTGTTATTCCAGATGTACTTGGTAATTTTTTTTATAGATCTGTAAAATCATTTCTTAGGAGTTTGATTGATATGGTACTAAAATAGCTAGATTAATTTAGGTAATATTGTCTTTTTTTTTTATTAAATTGGCTCATCCTACCCATAAGCACTTGGTATTTTTCCAAATAATTAGATCAGACCTTTATTTTTGTGGGAAGCATTTTGTAATTGTGCTCATAAATTTTCTGACTTTGTTTTAGAAGGTAGACTTTCAAATATTGTATATTATCTACAATTATTTTAAATGGAATTTTCTTTTTTATCTCTTCCTGCTGGAATTTAACATATAGAAATGCTAATGATTTATGTGCATTTATTTTACATCCTGCAACTTTGCTAAAGCTGTTGAATAATTCTAGAGGTTTTTTAGTTCTTTCTCTAGGAATCTCTAAATTACTATCACATCAACTTCAAAGAGTGATAATTTGGTTTCCTCATTACCTACTCTAATTCCTTTCATCTCTTTTTCTTCTTTTATTGCAAAAGCTAACATTTCCCAAATAATATTGAGTAGTAATGGTGATAGTGGACAACCTTGTTTCATCCCTGATCTTATTGGGAATGGTTCTAGTTTGTGCCCATTATATATGATGCTTGCTGATGGTTTGGAATAAATGCTACTGATTGATTTAAGGAAAGGGCCATTTATTCTTACACTCTCCAGTGTTTTTAATAGGACTGGGTGTTAGATTTTATCAAATGTTTTTCCTGCATCTGTTGAGATAATCATATGATCTTTTTTTTTTAGTTTGATTATTGATATGATCAATTATGCTAATAGTTTTCCTAATATTGAACTACCCTTGCATTCCTGGAATGATTTTCTATAATCTCTCTGCTAATATTTTAATTAAGATTTTTGCATTAATATTCATTAGGGAAATTGATCTATAATTTTCTTTTTTTCTTTTTACCCTACCTGGTTTAAGTATCAGCACCATATCTGTGTCATAAATGAATTTTGTAGGACTCCTATCTCTATTTTTTTCAAATATTTTATATAGTATTGTATTAATTGTTCTTTAAATGTTTTGTGAAATTCCCATGTAAATCCATCTGGAAATGGAAATTTTATCTTAGGAAGTTGACTAATATATTCTCCTATTACTTTTTCTAAAATGGGATTATTTAAATAATTTATTTCCTTTTCTGTTAGCCTGGGAAATCTATATTTGTATAGATTGTCCTCCATTTCACTTAGATTATCAAATGTATTTACAAGTAGTTCAGCAAAATAACTCCTAATTATTGCTATAATTTCCTCTTCATTGGTGGAAAGTCTCCCTTTTCATTTTTGAGACTAACAATTTGATTTTTTTTCTTTCCTTTTTTCTAATCAGTAATTTGATTAGTTAATTCTAAAGGTTTATCTATTTTTTCATAAAGCCAACTTTTAATAGTATTTATTAATTTAATAGTTTTGTTGCTTTCAATTTTATTAATCTGTCCTTTTACTTTCAGAATTTCAAATTTGGCATTTAATTGAGAGTTTTAATTTGTACTTTTTTTTTTAGCTTTTTTTAGTTATGAGTCCAATTCATTGATCTTCTCTTTCTCTGTTTTATGCAAGTAAGCATCTAGGATATGAAATTTCACCTAATTACCACTTTGGCTGCATCCCACAAATTTTGGTATCTTGTCTCATTATTGTCATTCTCTTGGATGACATTATTGACTGTGTCTATGATTTCTTGTTTCATCCATTCATTCTCTAAGATTAGATTATTTAGTTTCCATTATTTTTTTTCTTTATTTTCCCCTAGACTTTTATTACATGTGATTTTTATTACATCATGATCTTAAAAAAAAAAGCATTTACCAGTTCTGCCTTTCTGAATTTGATGTTGAGGTTTTTATGTCCCAATACATGGTCAATTTTTATATAGGTTCCATTAACCACCAAAGAAAAAAGTATACTTCTTTCTGTCTCCATTCTTCTTTCCAAAGATCTATCATAACTAACTTTTCTAAAATTCTATTTATATCTTTAATTTCTTTCTTATTTATTGTGTGGTTCAATTTATTTACTTCTGAGAGGATAAGGTTGAGATCCCTCACTAGTATAGGTTTGCTATCTGTGTCTTCTTGCAGCTTTTTTACTTCTCCTTTAGGAATCTAGATGCTATAGTATTTGGTGCATATATGTTCATTATCTATAGTACCTTTTAGCATGATATAGTTGCCTTCCTTATATCTTTTAATCAGATCCATTATTTGCTTTTATTTCATCTGAGAACAGGATGGCTATCCCTGCTTTTTTTTTTTTTTTTTCCTTACTTTACCTGCAGCATAATAAATTCTGCTCCACCCTTTCACCTTTACTCTGATTCTATCACTCTGCTTTAAATATGTTTCTTGTAAACAACATATTGTAAGATTCTGGTTTTTAATCCAATATGCTATTGGCTTCCATTTTATGGAAGAGTTCATGCCATTCACATTCATAGTTAAAATAACTAATTCTGTATTTCCTGCAACGTTATTTATCTCCAAGTTAGGCTTTTCTCTTTCCTTTACTGCTTCTCTCCTTCTCAGTATTTTGCTCCTGACCACCACCTCCCTCAAATTAGCCTCCTTTTTTAATAGCCATTCCCTCTTTCTTACATCTTTCCCCTACTACTTCTTTTCCCTTCCATTAGACTTCACCTTTTTTTTTCCCTTTCCTCTCCTACTTCCTATAAATTGAGACAAATTTCTCTGTGAAACCAAATATGTCTGATATTCTCTGTGTGACCCAAAGTGCTCACCCCCCTCCCTTTTTTTCTTTGTCTCTTCATGAGATATAACTTTCTTCCATTTTCTTCTTTTTCCAGTACAATCCCCTTTCCACCTCAAGTTTCTTTTTCATATTATCACAATAAAATAAAATTATACCTGGACCAAGGATACTCATAACAAAAATATAGTTCTCAAGAGTTAGTTATGTTTTTTTTTTTTTTACTTTTTTATGTTTCTCTTGAGTGCTTTGTTTGTAGATCAAAATTTTTGTTCAGTTCTGATATTTTCATAAGAAATAAATGAAATTTACCTGTATAATTAAATATACATCTTCTTCCTTGAAAGATAATGCTCAATTTATCTAGATAGTTTATTCTTGGCTGTAATCAAATTTCCTTTGCCTTTCAGAATATCAGATACCAGGCTCTTTTGTCCTTTAAGGTAGAAGCTGCTGGAACCTAGGTAATCCTGATTATTTTCTTTCTGAGTGCATGGAATTTTTTTTTTTCCCCTCAATATTAATGAGAGAAAGGAAAGTGACAATCCTATTTCTCGGTGCATAGATAATCCCATGAGACGCAGTGTCCCCTGTAAAATGAATTTACAGGCCCGAAAACCTAGATTGATAAATAAAAGTTTTATTGTAGGAATTTGGAAGTAAGGCTCAGTTAGAAAGACGCTAGGGCCTAAGGTGGCCGCTAGGTGGGCAGAGACCCTTATATGGCTGGAAGGATACCATGTGTTGGCTGGGAGGGCTCCTGCAAAGAGGGCGTTCCAGCTTGTTTCTTTTATACCTAGAAGATGATGGGCGGTACCCCGTTATGGGGGGCTTTTCAGTAAGCCCAGATCAGGTGAGGACTGGGGGAAGCTGACCTGAGAGTGAGGGGGCTGGGCCGGGATATTCAAAGGGTGCCTTTGACCGGGATTTGTGAATGAAGGTCAGTCATGGTTTGGGCAATTAGGAATCTTAAAGGGACCCCAACCCTCATCAATATGATAATTCTGAAATTTAGCTCTATATTTCTTGGAACTTGTATTTTGGTGTTTCTTTCAGGAGGAGATTGGTGAATTCTTTCAATGGCTACTTTATCTTCTGGTTTTCGGATATCGAGGCAGTTTTCCTTGATGATTTCCTGAAAGATGATTTCTAGTCTCTTTTTTTCTTCATGATTTCAGGAAGTCCGATAATCCTTAGATTGCATCTCCTAGATCTATTTTCCAGGTCAGTTATTTTTCCAAGGGGGTATTTTACATTTTTTTTCTATTTTTTTTTTAATTTGACTGATTCTTGAAGTCTTATTGAGTCATTCACTCCCATTTGTTCAATTCTAATTTTTAGTGTATCATTTTTTTCAGTTACCTTTTTTTAGTTATTTTTATATTTAGTCAATTGATTTTTGGCATTGTTTTGTTCATTGCATTTTTTCTTATCCAACAAACTCTGTTTTTCAATGAATTGATTTCTTTTTCATATCTATTTTATAGATATGAAAGGAGTTATATTTTCCATTTCATCATATTTAATTTTTAAATAATTTTCTTCAGAAAATTTCTGTATTTCCTCTTCCATACCCTCTTACAAATATCTCATTTCCTTTTCCCATTTTTTCTAACTCTTTTTTTAAGATTCTTTTTGAAATATTCCAAGAAAGCCTTGTGATATGGCAACCAATGTGTATCTTCCTTTGGGGCATCATCTTAAATTGATTTGCCTTTAGGAACCTCAGCATTTGATGTCTGTTCTTCTCTCTCTCCAAAAAAGTATGATATGAGTTTGTTTTTGTTTTTGTTTTTGTTGTTGTTGTTGTTGTTTTTTCTCATTTTCTTTAATTGTTGAGATCTACTTTTAAGGCAAAGGGAGAACAGACACTTTAGTCTACCCTCAGGCAGTTCTACTGACATTTGATACTGGATAATCCTGGCCAAGTCTCATGTTCTTTTGGATATTGGTGGTTTACAATTTACTTTTTGGATTTGCTTTTGGGTATTTTACAACAAATCTTCTAAATCACCTGCTTGTATTCAGGAGAGAGTAGCTTAAGAGCCTCACAGAAAGTTATCCAGTGTTCAAAAGCTGCAATGTTCTGTTCCCCACTCCAGCTCCTTGCCTCAGGCTCCCTACACTGGGTATCTGGAGTCAGCAGACTGTCTCCCTGCCTGATTGAAACAGATCTGTTCTGAAGTTCTTCCAAAGTATCTTCTGGAAATGCCAAATATATGTGATTTCTGCCACTCCAAAACCAGTTCAGAGGTTTAATCTGCTGTTGGTTTGAAAAAAGGTTGGAGGAGATCACAGAAAGCCAAGTCTGCTATCACCATGTTGGCTCTACTATAATTGAATTCAGTTTTCTTAAATCAAGGGTTTACATTTGATTATGTGGAGAAAATAATGTATTTCTTTGTATTATGCATTCCCCCTCTTGAGATATCACATTACCCTTAGATTTCCCCTTTACATATGACTAATGTCTGAAAAAAATTATTTGAATTATATAAGCAAATATGCCAGAGACATTTGTGTACAGATTTTTAAAATATATTTAACTTATATTTAATTTTATATATAACTATATTTAACTTAACTTAAGACCAAATTTACATTTCAATTTAATTACATGATATTCCATTTTACTTTTTTTAAGATAAGGATCCATTAATTATAATAAAAAATATAGTGAACAAATTGAATTATATTAAAAATAAAATCTGTAGTAGTAAAATTATTCTGTAGTATTCAATGAAGAACTGACATGAAGGTACCTCAACCACTTCTAGTAATTACTACAAACCAATATTCATACTGTCTGTTAATTCTGATCAAATACTTGGATTTATTAAAAGAATTCAAGCATTCCTTGTGATTATCTTTTCAGTGGTATCTCAGAAGCAGATTAGAATTTCAGTCTTAATTATATGGAACTCTTTAGCAGTCTAAATTATCATATAATCTAGAAGTATAAGGCTTATTGAATATTCTTTAATTTGAATTCTATTAAATGTATAGCTGGTTATAATATATCTCATAAAAGAGTAAAGATTTTTTTTGACCACCATTTCTTCCTTAATGAAAAGAAAACAAAGGTTACACTGATACAGCCCCATAAAAATGGAATATTGAGATTGGTTTAGGGGTCATAAATATATTTAAAACTATCAACCATCAAAATGGCTCCTTATTATTCTTTCCTGGTCGTTTTCATGAAGAAATTAATGTATTACAGGCTTTTCTGGACAATTAAGAATTGTGCCACTGCAAAATAAAATGGAAGAAAATTATCCTGTCATAGGGAGCAGTTAATAAAAAATAAATGAAATAGGGAGATTTTGTGTTATGTTTGAAGAAAATCAAAATCAATGGAGTTAGGTGTAGAGTCAGTGAGGGAGTAATTTCGCTTTAGATCCTTCAGTATTCTCCTTAATGACCTACAAAGTGAATGAAAACAAATTGTGATTGAGAAAGCCAATAAAAATCACAGTGAATTTGTTTTGTTTGTTTTTCCAGCCAGCATGTCTTACCAAAAAACTAAAGGAGATTGAAGATTGTTGAAATCTGGTGTCTCATTTCACAGAAAAAGAATCTAGGCATCCCATTTCAAGATATTACAAAGAAAAATTTCTAAATAGCTTAGAACCAATGGGAAAAGTAGAAGCGCAAAGAATGCACTAATTATCTCCTAAAAGAAAACTAAAATTTAGAATTCAAAGTATATTGTAGACAAAATTCAAAACTTCATAATTAAGGAAAAAATACTATTAGCAGGTAGAAAAAAATTAAAATAGCATGATGTCATAATCAGGATCAGGTGTGATTTAACAACTACCTCTAAAAAGGAACAGAAGTATAACCTTGTCAACAAAACCTATGTTTGCTATTTAATCAAATAGAGTACTTCTGGGTATTTCTGATATAATGATCATAGCTGAATAGATTTGACATTCAAAGAAACAAAAATTTTGAGAGAAACATTAAAAGAAAACAACATTTATTTAATGAATGAGAAATTATGTGATTAACATTAAACTTTCAAAATTTAAATATGGAAAGATTATATATATATATATATAGATATAGATATAAATATATATATCTATATATATATATATGTGTGTGTGCATGTGTGGATATATATATGTGTGTGTGGATATATATATGTGTGTGTGTGGATATATATATGTATATATATATATATATATATATATATATATATATATATATATATATATATATATATATATATATATATACACATATATACATATATATCATACTTTGAAAGTTTATCATCACTCAGGCTGTTAGAGGGTGTCACTAAGACAGATAGCATAATTGTTGATTAATTGGCAATTTGATTAATCAGATCATAGTTTTCTACCTGACCAGAGGGAATGGAGTCACAGTTTACAAAATCTAGTATGTACATATGACCACAATACAATAAGATTATAGTTAATAGAATTCCTTTAAGCATAGATTAAAAAAATATTAAAAACTACGTAATGTAATCCTAAGAATAAGTCAAAGAACTGAGAATATAACTAAAATCAGAAAAACAAATTAACTCCCTCAAACACTAAAATAGGCATTATGAAAATCAGAGGAGAGATTAATGAAACTGAAAGCAAAAAAGCCATTGTACTAATAAGTAAAAGAGCTTAAAAATCAATAAAGCAGACAAATGTGGGCTAGTTTCACTAAAAAAAAAAAAAGCCCATTATTAAAATAAAAAATTAATGAAACAATAAAATAAAATGCAACCAGATGTTAAATTTCATGGAAGAAAGTATGGAATAGGAAAATGGAAAAGGTGGGAATGAATCAGGGTATAAAAAACATTTAAATGTCAAACACAGGAGTGTACATCTGGCGCTTGAAATAATAGCGAGTTACTATAATTGTAATATATTCAGATCTGAATTTTAGGAAAATCATTTTTTATAGCTGTGTGGGGAATAAATTTGGTTGAAATCTGAAGCCAAGAAACTAATGAAATGTATATACCAATAGTTTAAGTAAGAGTCAAAGAGTCTCTAAATCAGGATGTAACTGTGAGTGGAAAGAAGAGACTACACATACACATATTTACCATTTTGGGGTGAACAACATTACCAAATGAGAAAGTATATGGGGGGAAATGAAGAGGGTTTAAATCAGACTCTGGGCTCCACATTTAGTTGGTAAAATTTGTATTAAGATCTGGCACAGAAGATTAAGGAGTGGTAAAAAGATCACCAGAACAGAGAAAGAACCCAAAAATTTGTATAGGAAAGAGTATTCAGTGGAAGAGAATGATTAACACCATCAAGAGATGCAGTAAAGAAAAAGAGGCCTATGATAATTAAAGAAATATTGATGATTTTGGAGAGTGCAATTTCAGTTGAAAAATATGGCTATGTGCCAAAATGTTTGCGGCAGACCTTTTTTTAGTGGCTAGAAACTGGAAAATGAATCCATGCCCATCAATTGGAGAATGGTTGGATAAATTATGGTATATGAATGTTATGAAATATTATTGTTCCATAAGAACTGACCAATAAGATGAATACAGAGAGACTTGCAGAGATTTACATGAACTGATGCTAAGTGAAATGAGAAGAACGAGGAGATCATTATACACTTCAACAACAATATTGTGTGAGGATGTATTCTGATGGAAGTGGATATCTTCCATAAAGAGGAGATCCAATTCAGTTCCAATTGATCAATGATGGACAGAATTGGCTATACCTAAAAAAGGAACACTGGGAAATGAGTGTAAACTGTTTGCATTTTTGTTTTTCTTCCCAGGTTATTTTTGCCTTCTGAATCCAATTCTCCCTGTGCAACAAGAGAACTGTTCGGTTCTGCACACATATATTGTATCTAGGATATATATATATATATATATATATATATATATATATATATATATATATATATATATATATATATATATCCTAGATAAATATAACATATTTAACATGTATAAGACTGCTTGCCATCTAGGGGAGGGGATGGATGGAGGGAAGGAAAAGTCGGAACAAATGTGAGTGCAAGGGATAATGTTGTAAAAAATTACCCAGGCATATGTTCTGTCAATAAAAAGTTATAATTGAAAAGAAAAGAAAAGAAAAGAAAAGAAAAGAAAAGAAAAGAAAAATATGGCTAAAAACCAGATTATGACCAGGCACAGTATTTTATAACAAAAAGTTACTAAATAGAAGAATCCTATGAACAACTGAAAATATAAGTGCTTGTGAACACCAATAACAGAGGTCCATTGTGATTTGTTAGTTTCAAAATTAAATAATTAAACATAACCCAATTATATTTTTTTTTGTATCAACTCAGGCACTATTAAATGTGATGTTCAATCTATTTTTAAAAGTTAAATACTATTTTTAAGACTTTAAAATTTATCTGGTCATTAGTGCTATTTTTTTCTATTTTCACAGTGCATCTGCTATAGCTGGATGTACTTCAAGATTTAAATATAGAAATAAACAATTAATACTCTATAATCATTGTAATGTGTACTAAAGGGAACCTATTATAGTAGAACCATATATTTCAAGTAAAAAGGGAAAAAAAGAAAACTTTTTTTTTTTTTTTGCTTTTGATATTTTCACATGTAGATATGCCCTTTGTAACATTACCAGTAATGTAAACTTCTATGCCAATTGAAATTATAATCAGACAAAAGACATAAGGAAACTATGGCTCTTAAAATATTCACTTAAAACATCATTTACAAGAAATTATTAAAAGTACTAAAGTACTAAAAGGAAAGCAGGGACTTCCTTCATGAACTAAATTCTTTTAAATTTGTCTTTGCCCTCAACAAAATGTACTTCATTTGGTTGGTTCTTGATAGGAAAAATGAACAAGGCTCTTCAATACACCTGACTTCAGTTCATTGCATTAACAGAGATGAAAAGCTTTTACAACGCATTGTTAGCTAAGAGAAATAGACCACAGTGTTTCTTTGGGAAAATGTATGTAAACAATGTTATACCCAGCCCCAGTTAAGAAAACAAAGATTGCCATTCATATTAATGACACATTTGAGTCCTAATTGCACTAAGATGCAAAAGAGGATCTGTAAAGAAAACACATAATTTTATCCATTCTTAGATTCATGGATTGCCACCATTAGACAACACACTGACGCAGGAAATTGCCAAAATTGTAATTACAATGGTACACCTGCTGAATTTAGACAATGTAAGAAAATTATGATCATAGAATGAAAACTATATAGCTGTAGCTGGAGACAACCATATTGTCAACAAATTAAAGCACTGTTGGGTGAATTGAAGGCTGTTTTGAAGGTATGGTAAATCTCTTTCTAAAGGTAGCACTATAAATAAATACTGGAGCAAAGCTTAATTGACTCAAAATAACTTAATTATCTTCCATGTTGCAAATTTTTTACATGCCTATTCTGTAGTTTTCAGTTTTACCTTCTATAAATTCTTCTAGATAAAACTTATTTGAAACTAACATATGCCAAAAAGTGCCAAATTATAATATTCCAAGAACTTATTAACTTGCAATTGTATACATAAAAATCTGGTGATTATAATGATGTGACTGAAAAAATTAAATCCATAATTTAAAATGATTAAATACTACTTAACCCTTTTTTATAGTTTTCTAACATACAAAATAGGGAGAGAGAAAACAGAGAAGAAAAGCCATACATAACACAAACTTTGGGGCCACACTTCCCACCAACCACTGCAAAACTTATTTTACAGTTTTTTAGATATATTCCTGATAAGTCATTGACATAAAAAAAAATAATTCTAGAGCTAATGGACCTCTAATTGTATGCTTGCCCTATAATTATACATATCAATGTTAGCTAGTATTTATTAATTTTTAGTAAGGAAATTTTGCTGAGTTTATAACACATGTTGTAAAAGGATGATATAACTTCTGATTTCTAGAGGGCACTTTTTTCCCTTCATGTGGTTACTGAAACACTATGCAGTTTTTTTTGTTTGTTTGTTTGTTTTGTTTTGTTTTTTACTAGATTCCTTGGAGAGTCTTGAGGCTGGGAATAAGTAGTTATCTTTGGTTTCTGATACTTTGAGGATTTCTTCCAGTTGCTATTGTCCCTAAAACACCAGCAAAAAGTTAACAAAGATATCTAAATAATCTATTCCATGGAAATTTACTTATTCACACTAAGGTAAAGAGGAGAAGGAAGTTTTGGACTTAAGCCAAAGTTAAAGCTGAAACTGTGATCTTCTCCCCCAAGGCATTACTTTCTGGGGCTGGGCTGGAAGATTTCCATACTAAACTGCCAGACACTTCAATCTCTGATTACTATTGAGGTTATTATTCAACTCTGTAGACTTACTTACTCTTCAAAAGACAAAATAAACACTCATTTGAGTTATCTTATCACTTTGTTTTACAGCTTTCAATGACTTCTAAATCTACCAAAAACTTTCTAATTTAGCCTAAAGTCAATTGATATCTAGGACTAGTCCATACCTAGTCTATATCTCTGATTAATTGGCTGTTTTCACTTGATATCAAAGAACATGACAATTTTTCACTTGCTTTAAGTGAGATAGAAGTAACTGAGTGACTCAATGTCCCTAGAGCTTTATGTAAAAATCAAATAAAAATAATCAATAAATTCCTATCTGGAGCAAGGAAAAAATGATTTTTCAACATTTTGAAGCAAATAAGTACAATTACTCTTATAAACAAAGAAATAAAACATCTTTTTTTCATCAAAAGGCTAAGACAGAAAGCTTTTGGTAACATATTCCAATTCTTATTTATACTAAACTTTCTATAAAGCAAAATGTAGTAAGTAGAATGAGGAAATTATATTTAAACTGAATATAATAGTAAAATTAAATCCATTAAACAAACAAATCACTAAAGGAATAAATCTATAATTCTAAGTGACAAACTTTGTATTAAAGATCAGATAAAAATATATTTGCGTTCTTTCAGAAGAGAAATGGGGTACAATTGCTACAAATATTTAATACACTGACATTCATGGTCATAGTATTATTTGTTTTTCTTTTTATATTACTTTATATATTTTTATATTACTTGTGAGTTTTTTTCATTTATAAGTAAAATAGTTTTCAATATTAATTTTTGTAAGATTTTCTGTGCCAAATAATTCTCCCTCCTCCCCTCCTTCCTCACAAAACAGCAAGCAATCTGATATAGGTTATATATGTTCAGTCACCTTAAATATATTCCCACATTAGTCATATTGCGAAAAATGAACTGAATAAAAGGGAGAAAAACATGAGAAAGTGTAATGTTCTGATCTTCTCTCAGTTGTAATCCTTCTCTGGGAGGAGGTTTCTTTTCTGTATAATCTTTTCCCTATGAGCAGGTTTCTTGGGAGGCTTCTGGAGCCTCCAGCCAGCCTCTTCTTCTTCCTGAATCTTGGCTCTGAATCTCCTCCAGCTCTTGTCCTTCCCCAGTCCAGACTGCTCACCAGGCTCAATGTTGCCTCTTTTTATCCTCCCAGAGAATGGGCATGGGATAATGCAAGGGCTTCTGGGAAGAACCACTTCAACCAATGAGCTTGCTTCTCTTAGAATTCCTAAGGTGTAAACTCCCTTTAAAGGCCCAAACCAAAGGTCTGAGCCAGAGAACTGTCAAGTCAACCTGAGTTCTCACCTTGTAATTGTCCAGACAACATGAATTCTCACCTTGTCACTGTCCAGACAACCTGAGTTCTCACCTAGTAATCCTAACAAGAAAGAAAAAGAAAAAAAAAAAGTTAAGTAAAAATATGTTTCAATATGCATTAGACTCCATAGTTCCTTCCTTGGATGTAGATAACATTTACCATCATGAGGCTTTTGTAACTTTGTAACTGTCTTAGATCATTGTATTATTGAGAAGAGTTAACTATGTCATAGTTTGTACAATGTTTCCATTACTATATACAATATTCTCCTGGTTCTCTGCTCACTTCACTCAGTACATATAAGCCTTTGAAGTTTGTTTGTTTGTTTGTTTGTTTGTTTTCTGAAATCTGCTTGCTATAGAACAATAGCATTACCTTTATACAGCAGACATACCACATTCATATATTATTATATTCATATATCATAACTTGTTCAGCCTTCACCACTTAATGATTACCCCATCAATTTCAAATTCTTTGCTATCACAAAAAATATTTTGGTACATGTGAACCTTTCCCCTCCCCCGGTTTTTTTGGCATTTTTGCTGTTGTGGTAGTAGTGGTATTGTTAAATCAAAGAGCTTACACAGTTTTATAAACCTTTTGGCTTCATTCCAAATTCTTATTCAGAATAGGTTTACAAATTGACCAACAATGTGTGATGGTCCCAATTTTCTCACATCTCCAAAAACTATCATTTTCTTTTTCTGTCACATTAGCCAAAATCTTATAGGTTTATGATGGTAGCTTACAGTTTGTTTGTTTTTGTTTTGTTTTGTTTTTAATTTCTCTCTTAAATAGTTATTTGGAGCATTTTTTTCAAATGACTAGAGGTAGCTTTAATTTCTTGGTATCATTTAACCATTTATCAATTAGTAAATGGTGTATATCTCTAAATTATGTACCTTTTGACCTTGTCTTGCTATAGGGTGTAAAAGAACACATTATGCTTAGTTTTTGGCATACTATTTTTCCAATTTTTCCCAGCAGGTTTTTATCAAATAGTGAGGTCCAATTCAAGAAGCTAGAGTTTTTGGATTTATCAAATAATAGATTATTATATCTTGTGTCTCTAACTATTCCATTGATCCATCATTTTATTTCTTAGCCAATATAAAATAGTTTTGATGATTAACATTTCATAATATAATTTCAAATCTGTTATGGGTAAACTATCTTCCTTTTGCATTTTTTCCCACTTATTCATTGATATTAGTTTGGTGGGTAGGTGACTGAATAAGTAAATTAATTTAGATAGAATTGTAATTTATCAGCTCAGTTTACCAACAATAATTAATATTTTTCTAGTTGTTTAGACCTGACATTATTTTGGGGGAGAAAAATGATCTGTAAGTGTATTTAATGGAGGTATTGAATTTATCTTGGCAGGTAGACTTTCACAAATTGTACATTGTCAACAATTAGTTTAAATTTCTTGTAGGTCAGGGGCAGCTAGGTGGCACAGTGAATAGAGCACCAGCCTTGAATACAGGAGGACCAGAGTTCAAATCTGGTCTCAGACACTTAACGCTTCCTAGCTGTGTGACCCTGGACAAGTCACTTAACCCCAGCCTCAGGAAAAAATAAATAAAATAAATTTCTTGTAGGTCTACTTTTGTTTTTGCTTGATCTGAGATCAGCACCACTACCCTTATTATTATTTTTTTCTTCAGCTAAAGCATAATATATTCTTCTCCAGTGGTTTTCCTTTACTATGTTTGTATTTCTCTGCTTCAAACAAGTTTCAGGTAAATAAAATATTGTTGATTCTTGTTTTGATCCATTATGCTATCCACTTCTGTTTATTGGAGAGTTTATTCCATTCACTTCACAATTATGATTACTAATTATGTGTCATTCCATCCTATTTTCCCCATTTATATTTTCTGCTCTCGTTTTTATTCTGTCCCTGCTTACCAGTATTTTGCTTCTGATCACCACATCATTCAATCTGCCCTTCAATCAGCTCTCCTTTTTCTTTCCCCTTTCCTCTCTGACTTTTGTCATACTAGATATTAGCCTCCCCATTTCCTTTTTTATTCATTCCTCTTCTACTTCCCTGTAGGGCAAGATAACTTTTTTTTTTTTTTTTAACTGATTGTCTCTCTTAATTCCTTCTTTGAGCCAAATCAGATGACAGTAAGATTCAAGAAAAGCTCAAATTCTCTCTTCATTTATGGTAATATATCTTTTGTGCTTCTTCATCATTTCATATCATCAAAAACTTATATGTATACCCTCTTTATATGTATATTCTTTCTAACTTACTTAAAAGAGATTTAGTTCTTCTATTACAAGTATCATCTTCCTATATAAGGATGTAAATTTAATCTTATTGAATAATATGTTTTTTTTCTCTCCTGTCATAAAAAAGCTTTTTATAAGTTTTGTATATTAATCAAATTTCTATTCATCTCTGGCCTTTTCATCAGAAAAATTCAAAATTCTCCTATTTTGCAAAATATCCGTCTTTTCCCGTGAAAGATTATACTCAATTTTGCTGGGTAATTGATTCTTACATGTAATTCAAGAGCCTTTGTCTTCTGAAATATCATATTTTAGGATCTCCAATTCTTTAACATAGATGCTGGTAAGTCCTGTACAATCCAGACTCTCATTCCTTGATATATTGTTTCTTTCTAGATGCTTGTAATGATTTTTCTTGACCTGATAATAATAGAATTTGAATTCAATATTTCTTGGATTTTTCTTTTTAAGATCTGATTCAGGAGGTGATCAGTGACTTCTTTCAATGACTATTTTACCCTCTGGTTCTAGCATATTAGGGCAGTTTTATTAATTATTAATTTGTATCATGAGTGCTATATTAATGTTGTTATTCTTATTATTAAGTTCTCCATTTTCCTCTTTTCCCTATGGATATCCCTTTGGAGACTCATTATTTATTTCTCCCAAAGATCAACATTATCCTCAAAACTAGCCAATTTCACACACACACACACACACACACACACACACACACACACACACACACACACTGCCCTGGCAATTCAGCATTCTTATAGTATTTCAGTTTTCCTCCATTGGTCACCCATCAAGGATTTGTCAAAGGGATTTTATTGATTGCCTTGATATTTAACTCCCTGAGAGTTAAGTAGCCTAAGACCCATCCAAAGTAGTCCATTTCCCTATTCAGTAGTATCAGTAGTATTTTCCTTGATTCAGTAGAATTCAGTAGTATCCAAGGTTTTGCAAACATTATTTGAAATTTGGTCACATCAAAACATATATCCTATTATTAATACTGTCAGTATGAAATTATGAAATACTATCTTATCTCAAGTTGTACTTTTATAGACCAGTGAATATTGATCAGAATTTGAAGTCTGGGATGTATTACTTATAAAATTATTTTGGGATGAAGAGACCATAAATAGAATGCAGAAGAATCATTAGTGCTCCTCTCATACTCTAATCTTACCAATAGAGAAAATAGGGACCAAAGGGGTTCAATGACTTGTCCAATATCACACAAGTAACACTTGTGTGACTATTGGGTATCAAAAGTAGAGAAAGAGTAAGAGGGAAATTCTTTTCTCTAAGAAAGAATATTCTAACTATCTATTCCCTGATTTTTTTTCTGGAGGGATAAAACTTTTTAATGATAAAAATAAGTTATGTTTCTAAAATCTTCGACATTTACAGTCATTATAAATCCTTAACTTATACATTTATAGTCTTTCTCATTTAAAAATATTATTATATTCAAAGATTCAGATGTTTGTGTGCAATGCTTTTTAAGTTCACAGTACTGAATTAAATACTTTGAGTGTTTTGTTCAACTTAATTGAGTAATTATTGTCAGAGTCAATACTCAAAAAATACTTAAAAAAACAGAAGTAATAGTTAAGAAAAAAAAATTACAAGCTGTGTTCAAATCCTGATTTTGTTCTAATGAGCTATGTATCGGGGAGCAAGGAACTAAACTTTTCTGAGCCTCATTTTTTTTCCATCAGACAAATGAGGATAATAATAGTTACATTATCAATCTCGAAAAAAAAATTGCTCAAAGTTAAATTCTTCATAAACATTAAGTTGCTATATAAGTGTGAATATTTTAACCTGTAAATTTCCCTGATAAATCCAGTGCTTTCTCCACTACACTGTTTCCTGTTTACTCAACCAGGACCTTCATGGTATGAAGGTATGGTTTTAAAAATTACACCCTTGGAGGAATTAATAAGAGAGGTTTCATAAGTATGAAAAATGCTAGAAATATTAATTATATTATCACTTTGATGTTTATATTAAATATGCAAAAATAAAGGGACCACTTGTATTTAGTGGGAGGTAGAGCTGTCTTTTGGGTACAAATGACAAAAATCACATTTCTTTTCAAAAAAAAAAAAAAAAGCCATGTAATCCATGAATATGAGTTTTGTTTTGGATAATTTCAGAAATGATCTTAAGAGGTAAAATTATTATTTTTGTCATAAACATTTAGTTTCATTTAACAGATTCTGTTCTCCTAATAAGAGAACAATAATAATTGCTTTAAGTCTGCTGAACAATCGTAGTTTCTGAAAAGCCTTTATGTAATAGATTGAATTAATCACATACTGTCTTTACTTCAGATTGAATTGCATTATCATATCACATTTTGATTCATTTGACGGATTTTTTTAATGTAAAACTGGGAATTTACTTATTATTTACTTTATAAGATTAATTTGCTTTTTTTTTTTGTCTTTTTCTAAAATTAACCTTGACTTTAATTTTTTTTTTCTCTTTTATAGAGACTTTGCAGGCAAAAGTAACATATAATTCAGGTGATGCAAATTAGTTCCATTAATTATTATGGGCAAGGAAAAGAAGGCATTCCCCAAAATCCCCATAACAAATCAGGAACTTTTTTTCATCTGTAAAGATGTTAAGCCTCTTATCCTTTCAAATTTTTTTTTTCACATTCCAGTACATCAAAATTTCTCTTCTTTATTGCATGGATGATTATCACTTTTGTGGTTATTATTTAACATTCAAAGCACTGAGAAAATGACATATTACTAAACTACTCTAGTATAAAGGAAATTGTGGATTTCCTGCTGGAAAAGGATTTACATTTGAGTATGTTCAAATGGAATAGAATGGAAAAAATATGGAGAGGGGAAGGAACTTCTAAAAGTTTTGTTCTTTTTCTACCTTTATATTTCATACCTCATTGGGGAAAGGAATCTTGAATCTTTTAGTCTTTGCAGTGTTTAAAAGAAAGTCTATAGAGTAGTTAGCTAGATGATAAAGTACTACTGAAACTTGAATACATCAAAGTAAGCCACTTACTATAGTATATTATTGGGTAGTTTATAATACTTAATCTTTTATGATCTTTTCCCAAACACTTTCCTCAGGAACAATGCTTTAGTTTGAGTTCTTATTTCTCTATTTTATGATTTTAGGGAAATAATCTCTCTAATTTTAATTGATGCCTTGGCCAAACATGGCTAATTTTAACAACATCTTTCTCACAACTTAACTGTGAACACTTAAAGTGCTTAGCAACTTCAAAAATCCTATTCATAAGCAAACTGCTTATATTATTTAAAAAAAACTTTTAATAATAGCCTTTTATTTTCAAAATACATGTAAAGATATTTTTTTTAACATTCACCCTTGCAAAATCTTGCATTAGAACTTTTCTCCCTCCTTTCTTCCCATTCTCTTCTGAACAGCAAATAATCCAATAAAGGTTAAACATATGCAATTCTTCTAAACACACTTCCAATGTTTATCATGCTATACAAGAAAAATAATATCAAAAAGAAAAAAATAATAAAGAAAAGAAGTAAGTAAATAACAACAAAAAGGTAAAAATATTATGTTGTGCTCTCCATTTAGTCCTCATAACTCTCTTTCTGGAGGCAGATTCCTCTTTCCACCTTATTGTTGAAAAGAGCCACATCCATCAGAGTTGATCATCACATAATCTTGTTGTAACTGTGTAGAATGTTCTCTTGGTTCTACTCATTTCACTTAACATTAATTCATTTAAGTGTCTCCAGGCATTTCTGAAATCATATTGCTGATAGTTTATTTTAGAAAAATAATTATTCCCTTACATTCATATATCATTACTTATTCAGCCATTCCCCAACTGATGAGCATCCACTTAGTTGACAGTACCTTGCCACTATAAAAAGGGCTGCTACAAACATTTTTGCACATGCGGTACTTTTCCTGTTTCATGATCTATTTGGGATACAGACCCAATAGATACACTGTTTGATCAAAGGATGTAGAGTTTCATAGTTCTTTAGCATAGTCCCAAATTGCTTTCCATAATGGTTGGATCAATTCACAACTCCATTAACAATGTATTAGTGTCCCAGTTTTCTTACATTACCACCAAAAATTATTATCTTTTCCAATCATTTTAGTCAATCTGCAAAATGTTTGCATGATTAAAAAATTTTTTCTCCACAACTTTGGTGGTGCAATGGTCCCTTTACTTTGGAATATTATAAATAATCATTCAATCATTCAATAACCCTCCTTTAATCACGTAGTATGTGCATAGCATAAGATATACCTATACAAATACATATATGTACATATATAAATATATGCATATATATATACATACATATATACTCATGCACACATGTGCAATGCAAGCTATATACAGGATAAATAGGAAATAATTAGCAATGCAAGGTGGGTTTGGAGAAGATTTCTAGCAATAATGCAGTATTAATTAGTATTAAAGAAAGCTAGAGAAATTAATAGATGGTGGAAAAAGAAGGGTTTTCCAGGTATAAGGATCAATCAGAAAAAATGCCTGGAATTGAATGATGGATTGTCTTCTTCATGAACTCTCAATCACGACAGTGTTACTGGATCAAGCAGTCTGTGCAAGTAAAGAAAGGCATCTCAAAGACAGAAATAAGATGGCACAGTAAAAGCAAGTACTCATCTGAGCTCTCCCCCAAGATATCTCTAAATACCTTTCAATAATTATTTCCAATATGTTTAAGAGCATCAGAGTCTGCAAAAAGATGGATTGAAACAATTTTTCACTTCAGGGCAACTTGGATGGTTGACAGGAAAGGTTTCTCACACCAGTGCAAGAATGGTGCAAAGTTCAGGAGAAACCCCATTAGCATAGCCCAAAAATCAAGTAGTAAGCCTTGGGGCCTCTGAATCAGTGGCAACAGTGGCAGTTTTCCAATATTTGAGCACACAGCCACCAAAGACAACTTGGAAGGTTGTGAAGATAAGTTTGTCACACTATTTTTTTATAGCTTTTTTATTTACAAGATATATGCATGGGTAATTTTTCAGCATTGACAATTGCAAAACTTTTTGTTCCAACTTTTCCCCTCTTTCCCCCCAACCCTTCCTCCTGATGCAGGTTAACATATGTTAAATATGTAAAAAGTATAAGTAAAATACAATATATGTATACTTGTCTATACAATTATTTTGTTGTACAAAAAGAATTGGACTTTGAAATAGTACACAATTAGCCTGTGACGGAAATCAAAAATGCAGGTGGAAAAAATAGAGGGATTGGGAATTCTATGTAATGGTTCATAGTAATTTCCCAGAGTTCTTTCACTGGGTGTAGCTGGTTCAGTTCATTACTATTCTATTGGAATTGATTTGGTTCATTTCATTGTTGGAGAGGTTGTTGTCCATCAGAATTGATCATCATATAGTATTGTTGAAGTATATAATGATCTCCTGGTCCTGCTCATTTCACTCAGCATCAATTCATGCAAGTCTCTGCAGGCTTTTCTGAAATCATCCTGTTGGTCATTTCTTACAGAACAATAAAATTCCATAATATTCATATACCACAATTTATTTAGCCATTCTCCAATTGATGGCCATCCACACAGTTTCCAGTTTCTGGCCACTACAAAGAGGGCTGCCACAAACATTCTTGCACATACAGGTCCCTTTCCCTTCTTTAAAATCTCTTTGGGATATAAGCTCAGTAATAACACTGCTGCATCAAAGGATATGCACAGTTTGATAAGTTTTTGAGCATAGTTCCAATTTATTCTCCAGAATGGCTGGATGTATTCACAATTCTACCAACAATGTAACAGTGTCCCAATTTTCCCATATTCCCTCCAATATTCTGCATTCTAGCTAATCTGACAAGTGTGTAGTGGTATCTCAGAGTTGTCTTAATTTGCATTTCTCTGATTAATAATAACTTGGAGGATTTTTTTCATATGGCTAGAAATAGTTTCAATTTCTTTATCTGAGAATTGTCTGTTCATATCCTTTGACCATTTATAAGAAATCAAGCATAAATTAGAGTCAGTTCTCTATAGTTTGGAAATGAGGACTTTATCAGAATCTGTAACTGTAAAAAAATGTTTTCTCAGTTTATTGCTTCCCTTCTAATTTTGTCTGCAGTAGGTTTGTTTATACAAAAGCTTTTTAATTTGATGTAATCAAATTTTTCTATTTTGTGATCAATAATGATCTCTAGTTCCTCTTTGGTCATAAATTCCTTCCTCTTGCACAGGTCTGAGAGGTAAACTATCCTATGTTCTTCTAATTTATATATAATCTCATTCGTTATGCCTAGGTCATGAACCCATTTTGATCTTATTTTTGGTGTACAGTGTTAATTTAAGTTGGGTCAATATCTAGTTTCTGTCATATTAATTTCCAATTTTCCCAGCAATTTTTGTCAAACAGTGAGTTCTTATCCCAAAATCTGGGTTATTTGGATTTGTCAAAAACTAGATTATTAAAGTTATTGACTGCTTTGTCCTTTGAACCTAACCTATTCCACTGGTCAACTAGTCTATTTCTTAGCCAATACCAAATAGTTTTGGTAAGCATTGCTTTATAATATAATTTTAGATCTGGTACAGCTAAGTTACCTTCATTTGATTTTTTTATTCATTAATTTCTTTGAAATTCTTGACCTTTTATTTTTTCCATATGAACTTTGTTGTTATTTTTTTAGGTCATTAAAATGGATTTTTTGGGAGTCTGATTGGTATAGCACTAAATAAATAGATTAGTTTAGGTGGTGTTATGATCTTTGTTATATTTGCTTGCCCTATCCAAGAGCATTTAGTATTTTTCCAATTGGTTAGATCTGTCTTTATTTGTATGGAAAGTGTTTTGTAGTTTTTCTCATATGGTTTCCAATTTTCCCTTGACAGATAGATTCCTAAATATTTTATACTATAGGTAGTAACTTTAAATGGAATTTCTCTTTGTATCTCTAACTGTTGGATTTTGTTAGTGATATATAGGAATGCTGATGACTTATGTAGGTTTAATCACACTAGTTTTAAGATAGACCCCCAGGAAAACAGGAATTGGCTTTGGGAACCATTGAATCAACAGCAGTAGCAAAGTCAACAGCAGCAGCATGGCAGTAAAAGTGGCAACAATAGCAGTAGCAACATAGCAGTGGCTTCATGATGTTTTAGCCCACAGGTAAGGGAGGAGAACTGTTTGTCACAAGACCATGGAGCTATCTTTCCTAGCTATGAGGCAAGGTTTCATTGCTTTGCCCATACTCAGATCCAGATTGCAATGCTAGCTCACAGTACAGGTCCCTAAAAGAATCTCTGAAAAGAGCTGCACAAAACCACTGAAGCTTGGGATATCACATCCTTCACACTGGAAACAAAGACCTATTTTAACAAAAAGGCAAAAGACAAGAATTAGGCTGAGAAAATGAATAAACAAAAAAGAAAGATTCTCACCCTAGAAAACTGCTGTGATGATAAAGAGTATTAAAATATTCACTCAGAAGAAGAAAATCAAAACCCCCTTTCATCTAAAGTCTCCAAGGAAAATAAGCATTGGTCCCAAGCCATGGAAGAGTTCAAAGGGGATTTTGAAAATGAAGTAAGAGAGGTGGAAAAAATGGGAAGAGAAATGAAAGCAGTGCAAAAAAAAATTAAAGTAATGCAAAAGAAAATATAAAATCCTAATGAGGAGAAAATGCCTTAAAAAGTAAAAGTAACCAAATGGAAAAATGGGTATAAAAGGTTATTGAAGAAATTATTCCTTAAAAATTAGAATTGAGGTGATAGAAGCTAATTATTTTATCAGAAATCAAGAAACAATTAATAGTATTTTGTTTTTCCAAATACATAATTTTTAGCATTCACCTTTGCAAAACCTTGTGTTTCAAATTTTTTTCTCTCCCCTCCCTTTCCCATCAACAAGACAAGAAGCATTCTGATATAGATTACACATGTACAATTCTTTTACACATATTTCCATAAAGCATGAAACAATTAAATAAAAATAATGAGAAAAAAATGTGAAATATCTCATTGGCAAAACAACTCACCTGGAAAATAGATACAAGAGATATAATTTAAACAGTTGGATTATTTAAGGGCCATGATACAAAAAAGGAGCCTAGACATCATTTTTCAAGAAATTATGAAGGAAAACTATTGTGATATATGAGGAGAAAATAGAAATGGCAAGAATATATTGATCATTCCCTGAAATAAATTGCAAAATGAAGATTCATGGAAATATTATAACCAAATAACTCAAGAAGAAATATTGTGAAAATTCAGAAAAAAAAACAAAAAACAAGTATAGTGGACACTTGGACAGTCAGAATAACACAAGATTTAGCATATTAAAGGAATGGAGGAGTTGGAACATAATATTCTGAAGAGAAGCGGATCTAGAATTACAACTAAGAATCACCTACTCAGCAAAACTGAATATAATCTGTCTGGGGAAAATGCAGACATTCAAATAAACAGAGAACTTTCAAGCATTCTTGATGAAAAGAGGAGACTTGAAAATTTTATTTTTAAATAAAGGACTCAGGAGAAGCATAAAGGGATAATAAGGGAAGAGAATCAATAAGGGATTTAATATAGATTAATTTGTTTACATTCCTGTAGGAGAAGATGATACATGTAAGTCATAAGAACTTTCTCATTACTAACTTAATTAGAAGGAATATATATAGACAGAAGATATAGTTGTCAGTTGACTATAAAGGGATAATATCTACAAAAATAAAAAGTAGGGGGTTTTCGTACTTTGAGAAAGGGAATAGGAGAGGTAAAAAGTTATAAATTATTTGCCAAAAAAAAAAGAGTCAAGAAAAAGCTTTCACTGTAGGTAAATGAGAGAAACTTACTATCATGAGAATTAGCTCAAAAATGAAATAACATACAACAACATGCTCAGTTTGGGTGTAGATATTTATTTTAACCTGAAGGAAAATGTGAGGGATAGGGGATATGAGAAGGAGGGACAATAATAAAAGAGAGGACATATTGCAAGAGGAGGTGGTCAGAAAAAAAAAACAATTTTGAGGAGGGACAGTGTGAAAGACTGAAAGGATAGAATAAATGGGTAGGAAATTAAAATCAACAGTAACTGTGTAAAGAATTTTGAAGCAAGTTTTTCTGTTTAACCCTCTTTTCCCAAATGAATAGGAAACTGAGTCAAAAATTATTTAAAAAAAGAAAAGCTATTGCCCAAATGACAAATTACCAAAAAATATGACCTATGCTCAAAGGGCAATAAATTCTTATATGTAACACATATATATATATACATATATATATATATATATATATATATATATATATATATATATATATATATATATATATATATAGACATTTATTTTAAAAGTTTTTTTAAGTAGGAAAATTAAGTATATGCACAAAAAAATTATATCAACTCTATTTTCAGGGCAAATAATTTGAAATTGAGGTGATATCCATCAATTGGTAAATGGCTGAATAAATTGTGGTATATGATAATGATGGAATACTATTGTTTTACAAGAAACAATGAGTGGATTACTCTCATAAAAACCTAGAAAGTCCTCCAAGAGCTCAGACACATTAAAATGTAATGTAAATAAAGTAATAGCAATGTTGTAGGCTGATCAGCTATGAATGATTTTACTGTTCTCAAAAATACAATGATCCAAGCATAATTGAAAGGACTTATGAGGGAAAAATGCTATCCATACACAGAAAAAAGAACTTATTGTGTCTGAAAACAGATTGAAGCTGGCATTTCCAGAGTTGCAACCCAGATGGTAAAGTGAAGCCAGGAATTTGCTTAAGCTCTCCCAGTTTCTCTCAAAAACCACAAAAAAAACAATTCTCAACCAGAGTCCAATGGAATGAAATCACTCTCCAGCTCAAGATAGTTTGGAAGAATTTCAAAAAAAAAGCAGTCTCACTGAGGTGAAAGGTTTTCATTGCAGCTCATACAAAATTTGGGAAAGCCAGTGAGAGGGTCTTAAACATAGCAGGTTAGCAAGTACCCTTGGCCCTGGCTCAGTAGCACAGCACACCAGTGGAGTAGCTCCCAATAAAAGCTCAAAAAGCAAATTCTGAAAAAAAATAGTGTGTTTCTTGGAAAGAGCAGGTAAAGTCACCCCCTGTTGGTAGCAAAATACTAAACACAAGAAGTTTCTTGCTCAAATCAAAGGGACAGAGCTGCCCAGGAAACTTGGACAGCATTCACTCTATCCCAGCAGCAGAGCTCAACCTTAAAAGTAAAAAAAAAAAAAAAAAAAAAAAAAAAAAAAAAAAAAAAAAAAAAAAGAGAGAGAGAGAGAGAAGATACTAAAAAAAGGAAAGAGTTGGAGTATGAAACGGAAAAGGACCTTGACTATAGAAAGTTACTATGGTGATTAAAAAAAAAGACCAAAATACCAAGTGAGATGAGAATAAAATGTCCACAGAGGAAATATCAAAGAGTGATATGAATTGAACTTAAGCCCAGAGTTTTCTTGGAAGTTCTAATTAAAAAACAATGTAAAAAGTAAAGTAAGACACGTAAGATGAAAAAGAAAATGAGAAAAGAAATGAGAGGTATGCAAGAGAAAGTCAACAGTTTGGAAAAGGAAGGCAATTTCTTAAAAATTACAATTGTTCAAAGAAAAAAAGAAAAAAAGAAGAAAAAAAAAGCATTCATTGAACAAAACA
The DNA here is from genome assembly GCF_048593235.1 of Sminthopsis crassicaudata. NCBI lineage: Eukaryota > Metazoa > Chordata > Mammalia > Dasyuromorphia > Dasyuridae > Sminthopsis > Sminthopsis crassicaudata. Next base: position 201,573,210 of record NC_133617.1, read on the forward strand.
CTTTCCAAAATAGAATTAATTAAATGAAAAAAAGATATAAAATGTAGCAAGAAAATCACACACTAAAACTAGAATGGGAGAAATGGACACTAGTGATTTTATGAGACAGAACAGTCAAACAAAATAAAAATAAGGGGAAAAAATATAAGAGAATATAAAATACCTCATAGGAAAAACAGCTAATCTGGAAAACTGATACAGGGGCAACTTAAAAATTATTGCTCTACCTGAAGGCCATGATACACACACACACACACACACACACACACACACACACACACACACAAAAAAAAAAAAAAAAAAAAACAAATAAACAAACATACAAACAAAATCAAGCCTAGATAACATTCTTCAAGAGATCATCAAGAAAAAACTGCCATGATACATTTGAATCATAGGGGTGGAGGTGGGGGGAATTGTCACTTAAAGAATCTATAGATCACTTTTTGAAAAAGATCCCAAAAGGAAAACCCCAAGGAACAATGTTACAAAACTAGAGAACTACAATCTCAGGAAAAAAATACAGCAAACTACCAGACAAAAGCAATTCAAATATCAAGAAGCAACAGTCAGGGTTCCATAGAATTTGGTAGAAAAAGACATTAAGAGGTGAAAAAAGAATTATACTGGAAGAAAAGGAAAAGGGAAATATTAAGAGTCACATCACATGGAGAGGCATAAAAGACCTATTACAAAAGTGAAAAAGAAGGGAGTGTGATAAACATTGTCTGATGCTTAATTTAGTCAGTTTTGGCTGAAAGAAGGAATAACTTTTTCATTAAAAAAAACTTTTATTTTAAAAGCAAATGCATATATATATTAATGAACATTCACCTTTGCAAAATCTGTGTTCAAAAATTTTTCTCTCTCCCTTTCCCCTCCAAGATTGCAAGTAATCCAATATATGTTAAACATATCCAATTCTTCTATACATATTTCAACAATTATCATGCTGTACAAGAAAAAAATTAAATCAAAAAAGAAAATAATTAGAAAGAAAACAAAATACAAATAAAAAATGTGAAAATGCTATGCAGTCTACACTCATTTCCCATAATCTCTCTCTGAGCATAGATGGCTCCCTTCATCATAAAACCATTGGAACTGACCTGAATCACCAAGCTATTGAATAGAGTGACATTCATAATAATTGGTCATTATTTAATCTTATTATTACTGTATATAATTTTCTTCTGGTTTTACTAACAGCATCAGTCCATGTAAGTCATTCCAGGTTTTTCTGAAATCATCTTGCAGAGTGTTTCTTATAGAATAGTAATATTCCATAACACTTATATACCATAACTTATACAGCCATTCTCCAACTGATGGACAGTCACTCAATTTCCATTTCCATACACCTACAAAAAGGGTTGCTATAAACATTTTTGCACATGTGGAGCATTTTTTTTTTCTTTTTTATGATCAAAGTGGGAATAACAATTATTCAGTAAGGTATAGAAATTTATCTTTTTCTATAAAGAGTAACAGGAGAAAGAGAAAAGTAAAAGGAAGGAGTGAATAAAAGGAAAGGCAGGAACACTAGAAGAAAGCAATAAGAGAAGGGGGAAGGGTGATAGAAGATAGAGCAAGTAGATGATGAAGTTGGTTTAAAAACAATACTAAGTAGAGACAGGTGAAAGAGAGAACAAAAGTGTATATAGGGGAGAAAGTAGGATAGAGGAAAATACAGAGCTGGTAATCATAACTGAATGTGAATGGGATGAAATCTCCCATAAAATAAGCAAATAACAGAGTAGATAAAAAATGGAAGCCAACAATGTTTATAATAAAAAAAACATTTGAAATGGAGAGACACAGATAGAGTAAAGATAAAAGACTGAGGAATAATTTATTGTGCTTCAGCTGAAGAAAAACAAACAAACAAACAAAAAAAAGCAGGAGTACCTCTTCTGATCCTAGATAAAGGAAAAGTAAAAATAAATAAATTTTAAAAGATAAGCAAGGAAAGTACATATTGTTAAATGATAATTTAAACAATAATGTAATAAAGATACTAAATATATATGCAGCACGTGGTAGAAAACCCAAATTCCTAGAGAATATATTAAGCCAGTTACACAAAGAAATAGATAGCAAAGCTATATTAGTGTAGGACTTCAACCTTCCCCTCTCAGAATCAAACAAATCTATTTGGAAAATAAGCAAGGAAGGTTAATAGAATAATAGAAAACCTAGTTATGACAGCCCTCTTGAGAAAATTAAATAGGTACAGAAAGGGATAACCTTTCTCTCAACAGTACATGACACCTATACAAAAATTGGCCATATTGTAGGGCATAAAAAACTCATGATCAAATGCAAAAAGGCAGAAATAATAAATTCTTCCTTTTCAGACCACAGTGTAATAAGAATTAGATTTGAAATTGGCTAAGAAAAGGCTAAAACCAATTGAAAATTAAATTCTATTAAACAAATTAATAAAACTAAAATAAATAAATAAATAAATAAACCTTAGATTAATGTGATTAGAATAAAGAAAGAAAAAAACAGATCAGCATTAAAAATGAAAAGGGTAAACTTTCTAACAATGAAAAATAAATTAAAATAATTATTAGGAGCTATTTTGTCTGACTATGGCAAAAAATCAGAAAATCTAGCCAAAACTGTAAAATATTTACAAAAATATAAGTTGCCCATATTATCAGAAGAGAAAATGAATTGCTTTAAAAACTCCATTTTAGAAAAACTAATTGAACAACCCATCAATGAACTTCCTAAAAAAAAATTTCCAGGGCCAGATGGATTTACATGTGAACTCTACTAAACTTTTAAAGAACAATTAATTCTAAAACTATGTAAATTATTTGGAAAAATAGGTAAAGAATTTTGTCAAATTCCTTCTATAACACAAATATGGTACTGATTCCTAAACTAGGAAGTATCTAAACAATGACAATAGCAGACCAATATTCCTAATGAATAACAATGCAAGAATTTTACATCAATTTTTAAATAAAATATTGACAGAGTTGGAATCTCTCATCAATCAACTCATCTGCAAGAAAATATACCATGACCAAATGGGTTTTATACCAGGAATTTGGGCTGGTTCAATATCAGGAAAACTATTGCCATAATTGACCATATCAAGAAAACCAACAAAAACCATATGATAAACTCAAAAATGGCACAAAAAACTTTTGACAAAACATTATTCATCCTATTAGATACACTAGAGAACATAGAGATAAATTGAATTTTCCTTAAAATAATAAGCAGTCTCTTTCTAAAACCAATAACAATCATTATTTTTAATGGAGAGAAACTCTATGCATTTCCAATAAGCTCTAGAGTGAAATTAAGGATGACCATTATTACTACTATTATTCAGTGTTGTACTAGACACAATGGAATTAGCACTAAACACAGAAAAATAAATTAGAATAAGCAATGAGGAGATAAATGTATCATTCTTTGTAGATGACATGATGATACACTTTAGAAAATCACACAAAACCCTATTTGAAAAAAATTGTTTTAGCAAAGTTGGGGGATATAATTAACCCTCACAAGTCATCAGTATGTCTATATATAACTGAAAAAACTCAGCAGCAGCAGATAGAAAAAAAAAAATTCCATTTTAAGTAACTGTAGAAAAAGTAAATATTTGTATTTCTACTTGACAAGACAAACCCATGAACTATTTGAATACAATTACACAATACTTTTTTACACAAATAAATTCAGATCTAAACAATTATAAAATATCAGTTGCTCATGAGTTGGCTGAGTTAATATAATAACAATTACAATTCTTCCTAAATTGGTCTACTTGTTCAGTGTCATACTAATCAAACTGCCAAAAACATTTCTAAAGTAAAGAATTATTTCAAATTTGTAAGAATAAAAGTCATTCCAACTGATAAATTATCAAAGGACATAAACAGAATATTTTCAGGTAACAAAATTAAAGCTATCTATAGTCATATGAAATAATGCTCTAAATAACTATTGATTAGAGAAATGCAAATTAAAATAACTGAAAGTACCTTACATCTCTCAGATTGACTAAGATGACAGAAAAAGATAAAGATAAATGTTGAAGGGGATGTAGGAAAACTGGCATATTAATACATTGTTGGTGGAGTTGTGAAATGATTCAATCATTCTGTAGAGCACAAAACAAAGAACTGATGGTGTCTAAATATATTGTAAAGCATTGTTTTTTAAAATTTTTTCGTTATTTTTTTGATTATATTTTGTTCTCAACATGACTAATTTGAACATGGTCTATACAGAATTGCTTACTTTCTCAATAAAAGGTTGTAGACAATAGAGAGGAAAGACTAATGGAGAGAGTTTGTAACTCAAATTTTAAAAAACTTTTTTTTTTTTTTTTTTTGACGGGACAATTGGGGTAAAATGACTTGCTTAGTGTTGCACAGCTATGAAGTATTAAGTGTCTGTGGTCAGATCTGAACTCAGGTCCTCCTGACTGAGGCTCTATCCATTGCGCCACCTAGGTGCCCTCTCTTAAAATATGATTTATCTATAACTGAGGAAAAACAAATAACAAAATAAATTCAATAAAAAGAAAAATGGGACATGGAAAAAATAATTGCTTCCCCACATCCCCCCCCAAAAAAGAAAGCAAAAAAAAAATAATTAGGTTAATATATTTTTACATGAAAAGATAATACTTGTTATCCATCACTCTTTCTCATTATTAAGGCAGTTAGAAGGAACATATTTATTTATTAATTTTTAAATAATAGATTTTTATTTTCAAAATTCATACAAAGATAATTTTCAACATTTGCCCTTACAAAATATTGTGTTTCTAATTTTTCTCCCTTCCTTTCTCCATCCCCTCCCCTACACAGCAAATTATCCAATATATATATATATATATATATATATATATATATATATATATATATATTCATCATGTACAATTCTTTCATACTTATTTCCAGATTTATCATGCTATAAAAAAAATAGATCAAAAAAGGAAAAAATAAGAAAACAAGCAAGAAAATAAGAAAAAAGGATGAAAACATTGTGTTATCCACATTCAGTTCCCATATTCTTCTTTCTGGATGAGATGGCTCTCTCCATCACAAGACTATTGGAATTGGCCTGAATAACCTTATTGTTGAAAAGAGCCATTTCCATCAGAATTGATCATCTCATAATCTTGTTGTTTTTATATATAATGTTGTGTTGGTTCTATTCACTTCACTTAGTTAATGTAAGTCTCTATAGGCCTTTCTGTTTTTGTTTTTTTTGTTTGTTTGTTTTTGTTTTTTTTGTTTTGTTTTGTTTTGTTTTTTGTTTTTGTTTTTGTTTTTTTGAGGCTGGGGTTAAGTGACTTGCCCAGGGTCACCCAGCTAGGATGGGTTATGTCTGAGACCAGATTTGAACTCAGGTCCTCCTGAATTCAAGGCTGGTGCTCTATCCACTCAGGCCACCTAGCTGCCCCCTCTTTAGGGCTTTCTGAAATCATCCTGCTGGTCATTTCTTATAAAACATTAATATTCCTATTATTTATATACCATAACTTATTCAGGCATTCTCCAACCCATGGGCATCCACTCAGTTCCAGTTCCTTGCTACTACAGAAAGTGCTGCTACAAACATTTTAGCACATGGAGGTCCTTTTTTATGATTTTTTTTTTGGATACAGGTCTACTAGAGGCACTGCTGACTTAAACAGTATGCACAGTTTGATTGATTTGGGGCATAATTTCATATTTCTCTCTAGAATAGTTGGATCAGCTGACAACTACATCAACAATGAATTAATGGCCTAGTTTTTCCACATCTATAATTTATAACCATCTTTTATAATCATCACCATTTATAATCATCTTTTCCTGTCATCAGATCTGAGAGGTGTACATGTACCTCAGAGTTGTCTTAATTTGTATTTCTCTGGTCAATAGTGATTTGGAGCACTTTTTTCATATAACTAGAAATGGTTTCTATTTTGTTCTCTAAAAATTGTCTGTTCATATTCTTTGACCATTTATCAATTGGAGAATGGTTTGTATTCTTATAAATTTGAATCAAATCTCTATATATTTTAGAAATGAAGCCTTCATCAGGTTCTTTATCAGAACCCTTAAATGTAAAGATATTTTCCCCAGTTTTCTACTTCTCTTCTAATCTTTTCTGCATTGGTTTTATTTGTATTAAACTTTTTTTAATTTAATATAATTAAAGTTATTCATTTTTTTATTTCATACTGCACTCTATTTCTTCTTTGACCATAAATTCATTTCTTATCCACATATCTGAGATTTAGACTATCCTTTGTTCATCTAATTTGCTCATAGTATAGCTCTTTATGTTGAAATCATTAACTGATTTCAACCTTATCTTGGTATAGGGTATTATGTGTTGGCCAGTGTCTAGGTTCTGCCATTTTGTTTTCCAGTGTTCCCAGAAATTTTTCTCAAATATTGTGTTCTTATCCCAGAAGTTAATGTTTGGGTAGAAATAATATATTTAGATAGAGGGCACAGGTATTAGTTGAATGAAAGCAATAGCATCTAAAAAATAAAATTAAGAGGTAAGAAAGGAATGACCTGGTAGATAAGGAAAGGGAGAGGTAGAATGAGGTAAATTATCATACATAAAAGAAGCAAGCAAAATTGCCGTGGGATGAGATTAAACCTTACTCTTATCGGAATTGGCTCAAAGATGGAAAAAAAAAAAACCATACACACTCAATTGAGCATGTAAATCTATCTTACCCTATAAGACTGTAGGAGGGGAAGGGTACAAGGTTGGGTGAGGTATAGAAGAGAGAGAAAATTAGGGGAGGAGGTGGTCAAAAGCAAAAATATTTTATGAGGGATAGGATAAAAGGAGAGAGACAATAGAAAAAATAGTGGGAAAATGCAATTAGCAAGAGTAATTTTTGGGAAAGCATTAAAGTAAATTTGTCTCATAAAGGCATTTCTAAAACACATAGAGAATTGTGTCAAATTTATAAAAATCAAAGCCATTCCTCAAATGATAAATGATCAAAAGTGATAAAGTTTTCACATAAAGTAATCATAGATAGTTATCATCTTTAAAAAATGTGCCAACTCACTATTTTCTAAAGAAAGGCAAATTAGTATAGTTCTGATATACTACCACATACCTATTAGACAGGTTAATTGGACAGAAAAGAAAAGTAAGATGTTGGATGTGGAGGACATTAATGAATTATTAGGGGAATTAAAAAGTGAGTCAACCATTCTTTAAAGCAATTCAGAACTATTACAAAAGGGCCATAAAACCATATAATATTGACCTAGCAATAGCTCTACTAGTATTTGTCCTCAAAGAGTTAAGAAACAAAAATGAAAGGGCCTATATATACAAAAATATTAATGGGATAAAAGAAATGGAAATTGAGGGGATGCTCATCATTTAAGGAATGGCTGAATAGATTGTGATATATATAATATTGATATTGTACTATTATGCTCTCAGAAAAAAAATCAGAAAAAAAGCTTTAGACACAAATTCCTTACTTCTCCATACATCTGAGAGGTAAAGCATCCTTTGTTCCACTAATATGCTTATAGTATCACTCTTTATGTGTAAATCATGAATACATTTCAATCTTATTTTAATATACGGTGTCAATGCCTACTTTCTACCATACTAGATATTACCAATACTACCAATTTTTCCAGTAATTTTTATCAAATAGTGAGTTTTTATCCCAAAAGCTGAGATCTTTGTATTTGCTAAACACTACTTTACTATAGTCATTGACTCTTTTGTCCTCTGAACTTAACCTATTCCATTGATTCATTACTCTCTTTCTTAGTCAGTGCCAAAAGGTTTTGATGAGTGCTGCTTTGTAAAATATACATATATACATACATACACACACACACGCGCACACACACACACACACACACACACACACATATATATATATATATGTATATATATATATATTCATTTATTCATTAATTCATTTATTTATTTATTTATTTATTTGTTTGTTTGTTTGTTTGTTTGTTTGTTTGTTTATTTGTTTGTTTGTTTGTTTGTTTTTGGTCTGGCACAGCTAAGCCAACTTCATTGGCATCTTTTTTTTTTTTTTAATTCCTTTGAAATTCTTGAGTTTTGTTCTTCCAGAAAAAAAAAATTGTTTATTATTTTTTCTAGATATATAAAATAATTTCTTTGGTAGTTTTATTGGTATGACACTGAATAAGCACATTACTTTAAGTAGTATTGTGATTTTTATCATTTTTGCTTGGACTACCCAAGAGCACTTGATATTTTTTCCATTTGATTAGATCTGACTTTAATTGTGTAGAAAGTGTTTTGTAGTTGTGTTCATATAATTGATGACTTTGTCTTGGCAGATAGACTCCATTATCAAAAGTTATTTTAAATGGAATTTCTCTTTGTACGTCTTGCTGCTGGACATTTTTGGTAATATATTAAAATGTTGATGATTTATATGGATTTATTTTGTATTCTGCAACTTTGCTATAGTTATGAATTATTTCTAGTGGTTTTTTAATTGATTCTCTAGGGTTCCCTAATTACACCATCATATCATCTACAAAGAGTAATAATTTGGTTTCCTCATTACCTACTCTACTTCCTTTATTCTCTTATTCTTCTCTTATTGCCAAAGTTAACATTTCTCATACAATATTGAATAGTAATAGTGATAGTGAGAAACCTTGTTTAACCATTGATTTTATTGGGAATGGGTCTATTTTGTCCCCAGTTCAATATGATGCTTGTTGATAGTTTTAAGTAGATGCTACTGATAATTTTAAGGAAAACTCCATCAATTCCTAGTCTCTCAAATGTTTTAATTAGGATGGATGTTGGATTTTATCAAATGGTTTTTTTCCTTTATCTATTGAGATAATAATATGATTTTTGTTAGTTTGGTTATTGATATAGTCAATCATGCTAAAAATTTCCTGATATTGTACCAACTCTGCCTTTCTGATATAAATCCTACTTGGTTGTGGTATATTGTTAGGATTCTTACAAGGTCCTAAGTCACTGAAATTGATAGAGAAAATAATTATCTAATTTAGCATGGTTCAGTATGATTGATCTGATCCTACAAGGAGATGTTATGGGCCAAAACTTGAAACATAGTACTCAGTGGAATTGATGAGATAATGATTCTCTAATTTACATGTACTTAGTACTTACTATAATTCCACAAGATTCACACCTGTAAGAGAGCATATATAAGGAGGAGTTGACAAGCTCAAAAAGGAAAATCCTGCTCTTGTTCTTCCTGGAGTTTCACAAGTCAAAAACCCACAATCCCACTCTAGGAGGTGGAAGATTCATTCCAACTTCCACCTTTGTGATGGCTGGAGACATTCAGAGGGAGGTCTTGGAGCTAAGGCGAGAGATAGGCCTCTAACAAAGCTAACTGGCCTCAGGAAAAGAGATAAGACTTTGAAGGACACAATAAAGTATTTGTACTTTAATCCCTGGATGCATTTGGGATGATTGAACCGAACTGAAACGAAGGCTGCCTCCAGAAGCTCCCCAAAAAATCTGCTCCCAGAAAATATTACACTTTAGAAATTAACATTACAGTGTATTGTATTGGGGATGACTTTCTATAATCTCTTTGCTAATATTTTATTTAAGATTTTTACATCAATATTCACTAGGAAAATTGATATCCAATTTTCTTTCTCTGTTTTGACCCTACCTGATTTATGTATTAGCAACATATCTGTGTCATAAAAGGAATTTGGTAGGATTCCTTCTTTCCTATTCTTTCAAATAGTTACAATACTATTGGAATTCATTGTTTTTAAATGTGTGATAGAATTCACATGTAAATCCATTTTAGTGAGTTAATTAATATTTTGATCTATTTATTTTTCTCAAATGGGGTTATTTGAGTAATAATTTATATCCTCTTCTGAGCAAATCTATATTTTGTTGGAATTCCTCCATTTCACTTAGATTATCAGATTTATCAACATATAAGCAAAATAATTCTGAAATATTTCTCTAATTTCCTTTTCATTAGTGGAAAATTATCTCTTTTCATTTTTTTATATTAACAATTTTATTTTCTTTCATTTTTCTTAATCAAATCAATTAAAGGGTTATCTATTTTTATTTGTTTTCATAAAAGCAATTCTTAGTTTCATTTATTAATTCAAGTTTTCTTAATTTCAATTTTATTAATCTCCCCTTTTATTTCAGGTTTAGAAATTTGGTATTCAATAGCTTTATTAGTTGTAAGACCAATTCATTGATCTTCTATTTCTCATCGTATGCAAGCAAGCATCTAAAGCTTTGGCTGTATCCCACAAATTTTGGTATGCTGTCTCATTACTGTTTTCTAATTATTGATTATTGATTGTATCTGATTTTAGTTCCACCCATTCAAACTTTAGGGTTAGATTATTTAGTTTTCAGTTATTTTTGGTCTATTTTTCCTTGGCCTTTTATTGTATGTAACTTTTATTGCATCATTATCTGAGAAAAAATGCCTTTTTGTGCCCTAATATATGGTCAATTTTTATATAGGTTCCATGTACAACTGAGAAAAAGATATAATCCTTTCTATCTCCATTTAATTTTCTCCAAAGGCCTATCATCTCTAACTTTTCTACGATTCTATTTATTCCTTAAATTATTTCTTATTTATTTTGTGGTTCAATTTATCTAGTTCTGAGAGAGCAAGATTGAGATCTTCCACTACTATAATTTTGTTGTCTAATTTTTCTTGAAGTTCTCTTAACTTCTTCTCTAGGAATTTGGAAGCTATACCACTTGCAGCATATTTGTTTTGTATTGATATTACTTCATTATCTATGGTATCTTTAAATAGGATATAGTTTCCTTTCTTATATATTTTAATTAGATCCATTTTTGCTTTTGCTTAATCTGAGATCAGGATCACTACCCCTAGTTTTTTTTTTTTTTTTTTTTTTTTTAATTCCATCTGAAGTATAAATTTCTGTTACAATCTTTTACCTTTGCATGTATCACTCTGCTTTAAATGAGTTTCTTATAAACAACAAAGTGTAGGAGTCTGGCTTTTAATCAAGTCTGCTATCTACTTCCATTTTATGGGAGAGCTCTTCCTATGCACATTCACAGATAAAATTACTATCTCTGTCTTTCCTGCCATCTTTTTTACTCCTTCTCTTTCCTTTCCTTCTCCCTCCCCAGGGATTTTGACCACCCCTCCCTTAAACAGTCCTCCCCTTTTGAAGCCACTCCTCCTTTTTTATATATTTCCCCCTTCTATTTCTGTTCTCCTTTTTCGATTAGCTTCCCCTTTCCTTCCTTCTGCTCCTACTTCCCTATAGGGTAAAACAAGCTTCTCTGTGCAGCTTTGAGGCAAATCTGATGAAAATTAAGATCCACGCAATGCTCATCCTGCTCCCCTCTCTCCCTAAATAGTAATAGGTCTTTTTTGACTCCCTATAAGATGTAATTTATCCCCATTTCAACTCCATTTCCATTTTCTTCCAGTAGAAGCATCTTTGCTCCCCTAATTTCTTTTTTACATCTTCACAATAAAATCATATTATACCTGCAACCTCTAAGTATACCCATAACAGAGATACAAAATTGAAGTTAAACATATCATCTTCCCATATAAGGATATGCCATTTTTATTTTATTTTATTTTATTTTATTTTTTTATTTTTTTGGTGAAGCAACTGGAATTAAGTGACATGCCCAAGGTCACACAGCTAAGAATTATTAAGTGTCTGAGACCAGATTTGGACTCAGGTCCTCCTGACTTCAGGGCTGGTGTTCTATCCACCGTGTCACTTTTAAAAGAAAGTTATTTTTTCTTTCCTTTTTACCTTTTTTTATGCTTCTCTTCAGTTCTGTATTTCAAGATAAAATTTCTATTCACCCTTGGGTTTTTTATCAGAAATTGATGAAATTCACCTGTTTCACTGAATGACCACATCTTTGCCTGACATGTGATATGGCTGGCATCCAAATTCCTTTGCCTTTCTGAATATCAGCTTCCATAGTCTTTGATTTTTTAAAGTGGAAGCTGCCAGGTCCTGGGTAATCCTGATTGTGGCTTCTCAATATTTGAATTGGTTGCTTCTGGTGGCTTGCAATAGTCTCTCCTTGACTTAATGATTCAGAAATTTAGATCTGATGTTCCTTGCATTCTTCATTTTGGGGTCTCTTTTAGGAGATGATTGGAGAATTCTTTCTTTTGTAATGTTGTTTTTTAAATTAATTTTATAGTTATATTTTTTTTGATAGTACATATGCATGGATAATTTTTTACAACATTGTCTCTTGTACTCATTTCTATTCTGAATTTTCCCCTCCTTCCCTCCACCCTCTCCCCTAGATAGCAGGCAATCCCATAAATGTTAAATGTGTTATACTATATCCTAGAAATTTCCCAAAATTAAGTGAGCTATTGTAGAACAGTTGACAGAACGAACTCGTCTATGTGGCAAAATAGTGAGATGATTTTACAATAGAGGTGAAAAGCCTAATCGAACTTAATGATAGCTGTTTGTCCAAAAAACGAATTTAAGTTCAACTTTAAATTTAACTAAAGTACCTGAAAACCTAACTTAAATTTAAATGATAATCAAAAGGGGGACATCTCTTTTGACACGTAAACAAACTTACTTAGCGGATAATGAAAATTTTACAAAAACATTGTAGGCCTAAAAGCAGCCATCAATTAAGAAAGCATTAAAGCTCAAATTAACATACCACTTAATCCCAAAAAATTATCAAAATCCCTAAAATTAATATTTAACAATTCTATAATTATATAGAAGATATAATGCTAATATCAGTAACATGAACAAATTCTCCTTGTATAAGCTTATTCTAGCCTGGAACAACCACTACTACTTAAACAAATAAATAGCTGCATTCACACACTAGTACTCTATTACAATTATTGTTAACCCAACTCAGGTATGCATTTAAGGAAAGATTAAAAGGAATAAAAGGAACTGTGCAAACACAAACCTCGCCTGTTTACCAAAAACATCACCTCTAGCATTTACCACTATTAGAGGCACTGCCTGTCCAGTGAGTTTTTACTTTAATAGCCGCGGTATCCTGACAGTGCAAAGGTAGCATAATCACTTGTCTTTTAAATAGGGACTAGTACGAATGACATCACCAGGGTTTAACTGTCTCTTATTCCCAATCAGTGAAATTGACCTTCCCGTGCAGAAGCGGGAATACCAATACAAGACAAGAAGACCCTGTGGAGCTTAAGACACATAACTCAATGCATACTCCTTCCTAACCTATTGGGACAAAAATGTATAATGCCCTGAGTTGTAGTCTTTGGTTGGGGTGACCTCGGAGCATAAAACAACCTCCGAATGAAATAACCTAGATTAACCTATCTAAGTATATTAATATCAGTAATTGACCCATATTTTGATCAATGGAACAAGTTACCCCAGGGATAACAGCGCAATCCTATTTGAGAGCCCATATTGAAAATTAGGATTTACAACCTCGATGTTGGATCAGGACATCCAAATGGTGCAGCCGCTATTAATGGTTCGTTTGTTCAATGATTAAAGTCCTATGTGATCTGAGTTCAGACCGGAGAAATCCAGGTCAGTTTCTATCTGTAAGTAATTTCTCCCAGTATTAAAGGACAAGAGAAATGGGGCCAATATTCCTAATGAGCCCTAGAACTTTTCTCTTTTTCCCAAGAACAGGGTTGTTAAGATGGCAGAGTTGGTAATTGCATAAAGCTTAAGCCTTTAATCCCAGAGGTTCAAACCCTCTTCTTAATAAATGTTTATTTTAAATCTACTACTATATATTATCCCAATTCTTCTGGCCGTTGCCTTTCTCACTCTTATTGAATGTAAAGTGTTAGGCTACATACAATTTCGAAAAGGACCAAACATTGTTGGGCCTTATGGCCTTTTACAACCATTCGCAGATGCCATAAAACCATTTACTAAAGAACCTCTATGCCCCCTAACCTCCTCCATTTTAATATTTATTCTTGCCCCTATTTTAGCCCTCTCCATTGCCCTAACAATCTGAACCCCACTACCCATGCCTAACACACTACTAGACCTGAACCTAAGACTTCTCTTTATTCTATCACTTTCAGGTCTTTCTGTGTACTCAATTCTATGGTATGGATGAGCACCAAATTCAAAATACGCCCTTATCGGAGCTCTACGGGCATTTGCACAGACCATCTCATATGAAGTATCTCTTGCCATTATTCTCCTATCCGTAATACTAATCAATGGATCTTTCATCCTAAAAACCCTTTCAACTACCCAAGAAAACTGATGATTAATTATTACGACATGGCCTTTAGCTATAATATGATATATTTCTACACTAGCAGAAACTAACCGAGCACCTTTTGACCTAACCGAGGAAGAATCCGAATTAGTCTCAGGCTTCAACGTAGAATATGCAGCCGGCCCTTTCGCCATATTCTTCCTAGCTGAATATGCAAATATCATTGCTATAAACGCTATTACAACAACCCTATTCCTAGGATCTTCCCTTACCACAAATCTAACTCACATTGACTCCATCATCTTTATATTAAAAACTCTACTCCTTACTATAGCTTTCCTATGAGTACGAGCCTCATACCCACGATTCCGCTACAATCAGCTCATGCACCTTCTATGAAAAAACTTTCTTCCACTAACACTAGCGCTCTGCCTATGATTCATTGCCCTACCTATTTCCTTATCATGTATCCCCCCACAACTATGGAAACAGAAATATGTCTGACAAAAGAGTTATCTTGATAGGATAAAAAATAGAGGTGCAAGCCCTCTTATTTCTAGAATGATAGGATTCGAATCTATATTAAAGAACTCAAAACCCTTTATGCTCCTATTACACCACATCCTAGTAAGGTCAGCTAAATAAGCTATAGGACCCATACCCCGAAAATGTTGGTTCACACCCTTCCCATACTAATGTCCCCATATGTATTAATCATTTTATCCCTAAGCCTTTTGATCGGCACATGCCTCACCTTATTCAGCAACCACTGGTTCACAGCTTGAATAGGCTTAGAAATCAACACACTAGCAATCACCCCCCTTATAACTCTACCCAATAACCCTCAAACTACAGAAGCCGCAACAAAATATTTCCTTACACAGGTCACAGCCTCAATAGTGATAATGTTCGCTATTATGTATAACGCATGAATAACCAACCAATGAACATTATTCCAACTCTCCGATCAATGAGCCAGCACCTCTATAACTCTCGCACTCTCTATAAAATTAGGGTTAGCTCCTTTCCACTTCTGAGTACCAGAAGTCACACAAGAAATTTCACTCCTATCCGGAATAATTCTTCTAACGTGACAAAAAATTGCTCCCACAGCCATTATTCACCAAATTGCCCCTTGTCTTGACATAAACATTCTTATTACCTTCACACTTCTATCAACCATTTTAGGAGGATGAGGAGGACTAAACCAAACCCATATACGAAAAATCCTAGCCTACTCCTCTATGGCTCATATAGGCTGAATAGTAGTTATTGTTCACATTAACCCCCCCAATAACAATACTTAATCTAACTATCTACATTATCGCCACACTGACCACATTCTTAACCCTTAACATCACGAATACCACTAAAGTAAAATCACTTGGAAGCCTATGAAACAAATCTACCCAAACAACAATTATTATTCTCCTAACACTTTTATCCTTAGGAGGTCTTCCACCTCTCACCAGATTTATGCCCAAATGACTTCTTCTTCAAGAACTTATCTACAACAGAAATATCACCGCCACCATCATAGCTCTTTCCACCCTACTTAATCTACTCTTTTATATACGAATTATTTATGCATCAAGCCTTACCATATTCCCATCCACTAATAACTCAAAAATACAGTGATTCAATCACTCAATAAAACCCACTACTATCATCCCTACAGCCTCCATCATCTCTTCATTATTACTCCCACTTACCCCTATATTTATTACACTAACATAGCTAAGAACTACAAGACTTTATCTTGCATCACTCGAATGCAAATCGAACACTTTAATTAAGCTAAGTTCTCACCCTAGACCTTGGCAGCACTTAAGCTACTTTTTTGAATTTGCAATTCAATGTAATATATACTTCAAAGCCAACTTAAAGGCTTAGGTTCAAACTAGACCAAAGTCCTTCAAAGCCTTAAGCAGGTGTTAAATCACCTAGCCTTTGAATACAACCGGAAACTCCCCCCCCTCATCCCCTCATGAAAAAAAGGCGGGAGTCCCCGGGAGTAGTCTCAATAATCACCCCTTCGCCTCTAAACTGGAGGGTATCTATCCCACTAACTCTATCCCATAAAACATATATTGTATGTGTGCAGAACTGAATTTCTTGTTGCACAGGAAGAATTGGATTCAGAAGGTAAAATTAACCTGGGAAGAAAGACAAAAATACAAACAGTTTACACTCATTTCCTAGTGTTCCTTCTCTGGGTATAACTTATTCTGTCCATAATTGATCAATTGGAACTGAATTAGATCTTCTCTTTCTTGAAGATATCCACTTCCATCAGAATGCATCCTCATACATTATCATTGTTGAAATGTATAATGATCTCCTAGTTCTGCTTATTTCATTCAGCATCAGTTCATGTAAGTCTCTCCAAGCCTCTCTGTATTGATCCTGCTGGTCATTTCTTATAGAACAATAATGTTCCATAACATTAATATACCATAATTTACTCAACCATTCTGCAATTGATAGGCACCTATTCATTTTCCAGTTTATAGGCACTACAAATGTGCCACAAACATTTTGGCACATACAGGTCCCTTTCCCTTCTTTAGTATTTCTTTGGGATATAAGCCCAGTAGTAGCACTGCTGGATCAAAGGGTATGCACAGTTTGATAACTTTTGGGGCATAATTCTAGATTGCTCTCCAGAATGGTTGGATTCTTCCACAACTCCACCAACAATGTATCAGTGTCCCAGTTTTCCCATAGACCATCCAAGATTCATTATTATATTTTCCTGTCATCTTAAAAAATGTGACAAGTGTGTATTAGTATCTCAGAGTTGTTGTAATGTGCATTTCTCTGACCAATAGTAATTTGGAGCATTCTTTTATATGAGTGAAAATAGTTTTAATTTCATCATATGAAAATTGTCTGTTCATATCCTATGACCATTTATCAATTGGGGAATGGCTTGATTTCTTATAAAATAGAGTCAGTTGTCTATATATTTTGGAAATGAAGCCTTTATCAGAACCTTTAACTGTAAAACTGTTTTCCTAGTTTGTTACTTCCCTTCTAATCTTGTTTGTATTAGTTTTGATTGTACAAAATTTTCTATTTTGTGACCAATAAAGATCTCTAGTTTTCCTTTGGTCACAAATTCCTTCCTCCTTCACAAGTCTAGAGGTAAACTGTCTTATGTTTTTCTAATTTATTTATGATCTCATTTTTTATGTCTAAATCATGGACCCATTTTGATCTTATCTTGGTATATGGTGTTAAGTGTGGATCCATATCTAGTTTCAGCCATACAAATTCCCAGTTTTCCCAGAAGTTTTTGTCAAATAATGAATTCTTATACCAAAAGTTGGGATTTTTGGACTTGTCAAACCCTGGATTGCTATAGTTCACTATTTTGTCCTGTGAACCTAAACTATTTCACTGATCAACTAGTCTATTTCTTAGCCAATAACAAACAGGTTTGGTAAGTGCTGCTTAATAATAGAGTTTTAGATCGGGTACAGCTAATCTACCTTCATTTGACTTTTTTTTTTCATTAATTCCCTTGAAATTCTCGAATTTTTGTCCTTCCATATGAATTTTGTTGTTATTTTTTGTAAGTCATTAAAATAGTTTTTGGGAGTCTGATTGGTATAGCACTAAATAAATAGATTAGTTTAGGGAGTATTGTCATCTTTATTATATTCACTCGACTTATCTAGGAGCACTTAATATTTTTCCAATTATTTAAATCTGATTTTATTTTTGTAGCAAGTGTTTTGTAATGTTGCTCATACAATTCCTGACTTTCCCTTGGTATATAGATTCCCAAATATTTTATATTCTCAACAGTTATATTGAATGGAGTTTCTCTTTGTACTTCTTACTGTTGGATTTTGTTGGTGATATATAAAAATGCTGAAAAGATTTATGTGGATTTATTTTGTATCAACAACTTTGCTAAAGTTGGGGATTATTTCTAATAATTTTTATTGGAGTCTTTGGGGTTCTCTAAATATACCATCATATCATCTGCAAAGAGTGATACTTTGGTTTCCTCATTACCTACCTTAATTCCTTTAATCTCTTTCTAGACTCTTATTGCCAAGGATAGCATTTGTAATATAATATTAAATAGTAATAGTGATGGTGGAAAACCTTGTTTCACTCCTGATCTTACTGGGAAAGGTTTTAGTTTATTCCCATTACATATGATGCTTACTGATGGTTTTAAAAATATGCTCTTGAATATTTTATTTTATTTTATTTTACATTTTTTATTAATTTTATACTTATATTTTTTTTGACAGTACATATCTATGAGTCATTTTTTACAACTTTATCCCTTGAACTCACTTTTATTCTGAATTTTCCCTCCTTCCCTCCACCCCCTACCCTAGATGGCAGGCAGTCCCATACAAGTTAAATGTGTTATAGTATACTCTAGATACAATATATGTGTGCAGAACCGAATTTTTTGTTGCACAGGAAGAATTGGATTCAGAAGGTAAAAATAACCTGGGAAGAAAGACAAATATGCAAACAGTTTACACTCATTTCCCAGTGTTAATTCTCTAGGTGAAGCTGATTCTGTCCATCATTGACCAATTGGAACTGAATTAGATATTCTCTTTGTTGAAGATATACACTTCCATCAAAATACATACTACTCATACAGAATTGTTGTTAAAGTGTATAATGATCTCCTGGTTCTGCTCATTTCACTCATCATCAGTTCAAGTTTCTGCAAGCCTCTCTGTTTTTATCCTACTGGTCATTTCTTACAAAACAATAATATTCCATAGCATTCATATACCACAATTTACCCAACCATTCTCCAATTGGTGGACAACCGTTCATTTTCCAGTTTCTAGCCACTACAAAAAGGGCTGCCACAAACATTTTGGCACATACAGGTCCCTTCCCCTTCTTTAGTATTTCTATGGAATATAAATCCAGCACTGCTGGATAAAAGGGTATGCACAGTTTAGTAACCTTTTGGGCATAATTCCAGATTTATCTCCAGAATAGTTGGATTCTTCCACAACTCCACCAACAATGTATCAGTGTCCCAGTTTTCCCACAGCCACTCTAACATTCATCATTATTTGTTCCTGTCATCTTAGCTAATGTGACAGGTGTGTAGTGGTATCTCAGAGTTGTCTTAATTTGCATTTCTCTGATCAATAGTGATTTGGAACACTCTTTCATATGAGTGGAAATAGTTTCAATTTCATCATCTGAAAATTTTCTGTTCATATCCTTTGAGCATTTGTCAGTTGGAGAATGGTTTGATTTCTTATAAATTAGAGTCATTTCTCTATATATTTTAGAAATGAGGGTTCTATCAAAAGCTTTAACTGTAAAAGTTGTTTTTCCAATTTGTTACTTTCCTTCTAATCTTGTTTGCATTAGTTTTCTTTGTACAAAAGCTTTTTAATTTGATGTAATCAAATTTTTCTATTTTGTGATCAATAATGATCTCTAGTTTTCCTTTGGTCACAAATTCCTTCCTCCTTCACAAGTCTGAGAGGTAAACTATCCTATGTTCCTCTAATCTATTTATGATATCGTTCTTAATGCCTACATCTTGGACACATTTTGATCTTATCTTGGTTTGTGTGGTCTTAAGTGTGGGTCCCTGCCTAATTTCTGCCATACTAATTTCCAGTTTTCCTAGCAGTTTCTGTCAAATAATAAATTCTTATCCCAAAAGTTGGGATCTTTGGGTTTGTCAAACACTAGATTGCTACAGTTGTCCATTATTTTGTCCTGTGAACCTAACCTATTACACAGATCAACTAGTCTATTCCTCAGCCAATACCAAATGGTTTTGGTGACTGCTACTTTATAATATAATTTTAAATCAGGTACAACTAGGCCACCTTCATTTGATTTTTTTTTTCATAAATTCCCTTGAAACTCTCGACCTTTTGTTTTTCCATATGAATTTTGTAGATATTTTTTCTAGGTCATTAAAATAGTTTCTTGGGAGTCTGATTGGTATAGCACTAAATAAATAGATTAGTTTAAGGAGTATTGTCATCTTTATTATATTTCCTCAACCTATCCAAGAGCACTTAACATCTTTCCAATTATTCAAATATGAATTTATTTTTGTGGCAAGTGTTTTGTAATTTTGCTCATATAATTACTTACTTTCCTTTGGTAGATAGATTCCTAAATATTTTATACCATTGACAGTTATTTTAAATGTAATTTCTCTTTGCATCTCTTTCTCTTGGATTTTGTTGCTAATGTATAAAAATGCTAAGGATTTATGTGGATTTATTTTGTACCCAACAACACTGCTAAAGTTGTCGATTATTTCTAATAACTTTTTTTATTAAAATCTCTGGGTTTCTCTAAGTATACTATCATATCATCTGCAAAGAGTGATATTTTGGTTAGCTCATTACCTACTCTAATTCCTTTAATCTCTTTCTCGACTCATTGACGAGGCTAGTATTTCTAATACAATATTGAGTAATAATAGTGGTAGTGGACAAACTTGTTTAACTCCTGATTTTACTGGGAAAGGTTTCAGTTTATCCCCATTACATATGATATATACTGATTGTTTTAAATATATGCCCAGACTGTTTTAAGGAATAGTCCATTTATTCCTATACTTTCAAGTGTTTTTAATTTTTGTATTTCAAGTTTAATTTTTGGTTGGGGGTTTTTAATTTGGTCTTTTTCTAGCTTTTTAAGTTGCAAGCCCAATTCGTTAATCTTTTCTTTCTCTATTTTCTTCAAATAAGCCTCTAAAGATATAAAATTTCCCCTTATTACTGCTTTAGCTGCATCACACATATTTTGGTATGATGTCTCATCATTGTCATTATCTTGGGTGAAATTATTAAGTTTCTATAATTTGCTGTTTCACCCAGTCATTCTTTAAGATGAGATTGTTCATTTTCCAATTACTTTTTGCTCTATTTACCCCTAACTTTTTACTGAATGTAGTTTTTATTGCATTGTGATCTGAGAAGAAGGCATTTATTATTTCTGCCTTCCTGCATTTAATTTTGAAATCTTTATGTCCTAATATATGGTCTATTTTTGTATATGTTCAATGAACTACTGAGAAGAAAGTATATTCCTTTCTATTGCCATTCAGTTTTCTCCAAAGGTCTATCACACCTAGTTTTTCTAATGTTCTATTTACTTTTTAAATTTCTTTCTTATTTGTTTTGTGGTTTGATTTGTCTAAATCTGAGACTGCAAGGTTGAGAACTCCCACTATTATAGTTTTACTGTCTATTTCTTCCTGAAATTCTCTTAACTTTTCCTTTAGAAAGTTAGATGCTATACCACTTGGTGCATATATGTTTAGTATTGATATGGCTTCATTATTTATGCTACCTTTCAGCAGGATATAGTTTCCTTCCTTATCTTTTTTAACTAGGTCAACTTCTGCTTTTGCTTGATCTGAGATAAGGATAGCTACCCCTGCTTTTTTGGCTTTACCTGAAGCATAATAGACTCTGTTCCAACCTTTTACCTTTACTCTGTATGTATCTCCCTGCAGACAACATATTGTAGGGTTCTGATTTTTGATCCAGTCTGCTATATGTCTCCATTTGATGGGAGCGTTCATCCCATTCATATTTACAGTTAAAATTACTAATTCTGTATTTCATGCCATCATATTATGCCCAGATTATGCTTTTTCCCTTGACCCCCCTGATCCCCTTCCCCGATATTTAATTTATAGGCCCCCCTTGTGATACACAGCCCTCCCTTTTTTTTAGTATCCCTCCCCCCTCCCTCCAAGTCCCTTCACTTATTCTCCTTTTCCTCTTCTCTTTTCCTCTCCCCCCTTTTAATGACGTGAGAGAGAATTCTCTGAAAAACAAATATGTCAGTTATACTCTTTGAGCCTCTTCTGATGAGAGTAAGATTCACACAATGATTCTCCCCCTCACTAAATTCCCTCAGATATGGTGTATTTTCTATGCCTTTTCCTGGGATGTAGTTTCCCTCTTTTTATCATTCCTTCCCCTTTTTCTGAAATGACCTCCTTCCCTTTACTACACCCCCCTTTTTTTCTTTTATATCAGTAAAATCAAATTATCCATGAGTACTTTTTATATACCCACAACAGAGTTACAGTTCTCAAGAGTTCTGTGTACCTTTTTTTTTTTTTTTTTTTTTTTTTTTTTTTAATTTTTTATTTTATTTTATAATTATAACATTTTTTGACAGTACATATGCATGGGTAATTTTTTACAACATTATCCCTTGCACTTACTTCTATTCAGATTTTTTCCCTTCCTCCCCCAACCCCCTCCCCCAGATGGCAAGCAGTCTTATATATGTTAAATATATTACAGTATAATTTAGATACAATATATGTGTGTAGAACCGAATTTTTGTTGCACAGGAAGAATTGGATTCAGAAGGTAAAAATAACAGTTTACATTCATTTCCCAGTGTTCCTTTTCTGGATGTAGCTGGTTCTGTCCATCATTAATCAATTGGAATTGGATTAGCTCTTCTCTATGTTGAAGAAATCCACTTCCATCAGCATACATCCTCGTACAGTATCATTGTTGAAGTGTATAATGATCTTCTGGTTCTGCTCGTTTCACTCAGCATCAGTTGATGTAAGTCTCTCCAAGCCTCTCTGTATTTCTCCTGTTGGTCATTTCTTATAGAACAATAATATTCCATAACATTCATATACCATAGTTTACCCAACCATTCTCCAATTGATGGACATCCATTCATCTTCCAGCTTCTAGCCACTATGAAAAGGGCTGCCACAAATATTTTGGCACATACAGGACCCTTTCCCTTCTCTAGTAGTTCCTTGGGGTATAAGCCCAGTAGTAGTATGGCTGGGTCAAAGGGTATGCACATTTTGATAACTTTTTGGGCATAATTCCAGATTGCTCTCCAGAATGGTTGGATTCTTTCACAACTCCACCAACAATGCATCAGTGTCCCAGTTTTCCCACAGCCCCTCCAACATTCATCGTTATTTGTTCCTGTCATCTTAGCCAATCTGACAGGTATGTAATGATACCTCAGAGTTGTCTTAATTTGCATTTCTCTGATCAGTAGTGATTTGGAACACTCTTTCATATGAGTGGAAATAGTTTTAATTTCATCATCTGAAAATTGTCTGTTCATATCCTTTGACCATTTATCAATTGGAGAATGGCTTGATTTCTTATAAATTAAATTCAATTCTCTGTATATTTTGGAGATGAGGCCTTTATCAGAACCTTTAACTGTAAAAAATTTTTTCCCAATTTGTTACTTCCCTTCTAATCTTGTTTGCATTAGTTTTGTTTGTGCAGAAACTTTTTAATTTGGTGTAATCAAAATGTTCTATTTTGTGATCAATAATGGTCTCTAGTTCTCCCTTGGACACAAACTCCTTCCTCCTCCACAAGTCTGAGAGGTAAACCATCCCATGTTCCTCCAATTTATTTATGATTTCGTTCTTTATGCCTAAATCTTGGACCCATTTTGATCTAATCTTAGTATGTGGTGTTAAATGTGGGTCCATGCCTAGTTTCTGCCATCTGTGTACCTTTTTCTGTTTCTCTTCAGTCTTGTGGATGTAGATCAAAATTTTTGTTTAAGTCCGGTTTTTTTCTTAGAAACATATAGACTTCCTCTATTTCATTGAATGACCATCTTCTTCCATGGAAAAAGATGCTAAACTTAGCTGGGTAGTTCATTCTTGGTTGCAGTCCTTGATCTTTTACCTTACGGAATATCAGGTTCCAGGCCCTTCTATCTTTTAATGTGGAGGCAGCCAGATCTTGAGTGACCCTTATTGTGGCACTTTGGTATTTAAATTGTTTTTTTCCAGCTGCTTGCAGGATTTTCTCCTTTGTGTGGTAATTCTGCAGCTTAGCCACAATATTACATGGTGTTCTTTTTTTAGGATCTATTTCAGAAGGAGTTCGATGAATTCTTTCAGCATCTACTTTCCCTTCTGTTTCTATTATCTCTTGATAGTTCTCTTTGATAATTTCTGGTAAAATAGAATCTAGGCTCTTTTTTTGGTTGTAGTTTTTGGGAAGTCCAATGATCCACAGATTATCTCTCCTAGATCTATTTTCCAGGTCTATAGATTTTCCCAGTAAGTATTTGACGTTATTCTCCAGCTTCTCATTTTTTTTTTTTTTGTTTTGTTTGACTGATTCTTGGGTTCTCTGTGAATCATTCATTTCTATTTGTTCCATCCTGAATTTTAAGGAGTTATTTTCTTCTTTCAAAGTTTTTACTTCTTTTTGTAAATGCCCAATTTCGTTTTTAAATGAATTATTTTGCTCTATTGAATTTTTTTCCATTTCCCTAATTTTTTTTTGAGAATTATTTTCTTTTTCCAATTCAGAAATTCTATTTTCTTGAGACTTTTTTATCTTTTCCAATTCAGAAATCCTACTTTCCTCTGATTTTTTAACCTTTTCTAATTCACAAATTTTGTTTCCCTGCATCTCCTGTGAATTCTTTATCCTTTCCAACTCCAATTTCAGAACGTTGTTATTCTCTATCATCGCTTCCCTTTCCTTTCCCCATTTTTCTTCAAACTCTCTTAGCTTTTTAATAGTCTCTTTGAGGAGAGAGTTATGGGATGGGGGGCAGGTATCGTTCCCCTTTAGGTTGTTATCTGCTAACTCTCTGCTGTTAACTTCCTTGGGGTTGGATACCCGCTCTTTTTCTGTGTAGAATGAGTCAATAGTTCTCTTTGGCTTCTTACTCATGATTAAAAAATCTTTTGGGGTCTGTCCCTGGGGTAGGAAATTATTTATTTATTCCTTTACCAGCTTCCTCCCAGACCAGATGGATGCAGCGGCTCCTGCGCCAGAGCTAAGAGAGAGCTCTGGGAGAGAGTTCCCCACCCCCTCCCTGGAAGTGCCTCACAGGTGATCAGCAGGATTGTTCTGTTAGGGCGCTGTGTCCTAGAGGCTTCCCTGAGGTTTGAGACTGAACAGTAAAGGCAACACAAAGCCCAGCCTATGGGCCCCCAGTGGGGCGTGGATGTCAGCAGCAGGTGATGTGAAAGCCCCTGCTCTCAAACTGGAAGTGTCTGCAAGAAACGACGGTCCCTATTTCAAAGGTTCTGCTTCTCTGGGACTTCCCGGGGCTGAGTTCCACAGCCTCCAGCTGAGCCAGGCACTATGTGTTACCTTGGGCCGTATCTGCCCACTTCTCAATCTCTTAACTACTCACAGGTGAAAGCTAGGACAGCCTATGTCAGCCGCACCCACAGTGCCAAGATCTGCTGAGTCACCTCCGGGATCGGGGAAGATCTACTCTGGCTTTGAATTTTTAAAGTGGCTTAGATTTCTCTTCTGAACTGCTGTTTTATAAGCAGAGAAGAGCTAACAGCCTCTGCCAGATTCTTCTATCTCAGTGGCTTCTCTGATCCCAGAGCCCTCCCCAGCGCATTAGGCGCAGTGTGCTAGCACCCAACCATCTGTGCTGGCCTCTCTTCTTCCTCCCCTGGGAACTGTCCTTTTCTGTTGAAACTCCAGCTGGTAAGTCCTGCTTCCAGTCCTTGTGATATCTATCAGTCCAGCACTATTTTTGAGGCTGAATTTATCTAATTGGTTGTGAGGGAGTAAGGATGTTCACAGAGTTGTGTGTATCTTCTCCCCCATCTTGGCTCTGCCCCCCTGCATTCTCTCAAGTGTTTTTAATAAGAAAAGATGTTGGATTTTATCAAATGCTCTTTCTGCATCTACTGAGATGATAATGTACTTTTTTGTTAATTTGTTTATTAATATGGTCAGTTATACCTATAGTTTTACTAATAGTAAACCAGTCCTGCATTCCTGGTATAAATACTATTTGATCATGGTTTATTATTGTGGGGATGATTTCTGTTTTCTTTTTGCTAATATCTTATTTAAGATTTTAGCATCTATATTCATTAAGGAGATTGGTCTATAGTTTTCTTTCTCAGTTTTCAACCTACGTAGTTTAAGTATTAGTACCATGTCTGTGTCATAAAAGGAATTTTGTAGGACTCCTTCATTTCTTATTTTTTTCAAATAATTTATATAACTTTGGGTCTAATGATGCTTTTAATGTTTGGTAGAATTCACATGTAAATCCTTCTGATCCTAGGGATTTTTTTTTATAATTTGTTAATTTTATAATTATAATTTTTTTTGATAGTACATATTCATGGATATTATTTTTACATTATCCCTTGTATTCATTTTTCCAAAATTTTCCCTCCCTCTCTCTACTCCCTTCCCTAGATGATGACCAATCCCATATATATTAAATGTGGTACAGTATAACCTAGATACAATATATGTGTGTAAAACCAAATTTCTTGTTGAACTGTAAGAATTGGATTTCGAAGGTATAAGTAACCTGGGTAGAAAGGCAATAGTGCAAACATTTTACACTCCTTTCCCAATGTTCCTTCTTTGGGTATAGCTGTTTCTGTCCATCATTGATAAACTTGAACTGAATTAGATCTTCTTTATGTGGAAGATATCCACTTCAATTAGAATATATCTTCATACAGTATCATTGTTGAAGTGTATAATGATCTCCTAGTTCTGCTCATTTCACTCAGCATCAGTTGATGTAAGTCTCTCCAAGCCTCTCTGTATTCCTCCTGTTGGTCATTTCTTACAGAACAATAATATTCCATAGCATTCATATGCCATAATTTACCCAACCATTCTCTAATTGATGGGCAGCCATTCATTTTCCAGTTTCTACCCACTATAAAAATAGCTCCCACAAACATTTTGGCACATACAGGTCCCTTTCCCTTCTTTAGTATTTCTTTGGGATATAAGCCCAGTAGTAGCACTGCTGGATCAAAGGGTATGCACAGTTTTATAACTTTTTGGGCAAAGTTCCAAATTGCTCTCCAGAATGACTGGATTCTTTCACAACTCCACCAACAATGCATCAGTGTCCCAGTTTTTCCACATCCCCTCCAACATTCATCATTATCTTTTCCTGTCTTCTTAGCCAAACTGATAGGTGTGTAGTGGTATCACAGAGTTGTCTTAATTTCCATTTCTTTGATCAGTAGTGATTTGGAACACTCTTTCATATGAGTGGAAGTAGTTTCAATTTCATCATCTGAAAATTGTCTGTTCATATCCTTTGAGCATTTGTCAATTGGAAAATGGTTTGATTTCTTATAAATTAGAGTCATTTCTCTATATATTTTAGAAATGAGGGTTTTATCAAAAGCTTTAACTGTAAAAATATTTTTTCCAATTTGTTACTTTCCTTCTAATCTTGTTTGCATTAGTTTTCTTTGTACAAAAGGTTTTTAATTTGATTTAATCAACATTTTCTATTTTGTGATGAATAATGATCTTTAGTTCTCCTTTGGTCAAAAATTCTTTCCTCCTCCACAAGTCTGAGAGTTAAACTATCCTACATTCCTCTAATTTATTTATGATCTTGTCCTTTATGCCTAAATCATGGACCCATTTTGACCTTATCTTAGTATGTGGTGTTAAGTGTGGGTCCAGGCCTAGTTTTTGCCATCCTAATTTCCAGTTTTCCCAGCAGTTTTTGCAAATAATTAATTCTTATCTCAAAAGTTGGGATCTTTAATTTTGTCAAACACTAGATTGTTACAGTTGCACACTATTTTGTCCTGTGGACCTAACCTGTTTCACTGATCAACTAGTTTATTTCTTAGCCAATACGAAATGGTTTGGTGATTGATGCTTTATAATATAACTTTAGATCAGGTACAGCTAGACCATCTTCATCTGACTTTTTTTTTCATTAATTCCCTTGACTTTTGTTGTTATTTTTTCTACGTCATTAAAAGAGTTTCTTGTGAGTCTGATTGGTATAGTACTAAATAAGTAGATTAGTTTGGGGAGTATTGTCATCTTTTTTATATTCATTTGGCCTATCTAAGAGCACTTAATGTCTTTCCTATTATTTAAATCTGACTTTACTTTTTTGGCAAGTGTTTTGTTATTTTGCTCATATAGTTCCTGACTTTTCTTTGGTAGATGGATTCCCAAATATTTTATACTCTCAACAGTTGTTTTGAATGGTATTTCTATTTGTATCTCTTGCTGTTGCATTTTGTTGGTGATGTATAAAAATCTATGTGGATTCATTTTGTATCCAGCAACTTTGCTAATGTTGTGAATTATTTCTAATAACTTTTTATTAGAATCTCTGGGTTTCTCTAAGTATACCATCATATCATCTGCAAAGAGTGACAGGTTGATTTCATCATTACCTACTCTTATTCCTTTAATCACTTTCTTGACTCTTATTGCCGAGGCTAGCATTTCTAATACAATATTGAATACTAATGGTAATAGTGTGCAACCTTATTACACTCCTGATCTTACTGGGAAAGGTTCCCATTTATCTCCATTACATATTATGTTTACTGATGGTGCTAAATATATGCTCTTGACTATTTTAAGGAACACTCCATTTATTCCTATATTCTCAAGTGTTATTAGTAGGAATGGATATTGTATTTTATGAAATGCTTTTTCTGCATCTATTCAGATGATAACATAGTTTTTATTGATTTGATTATTAATATGGTCAATTATATTAATAGTTTCCCTAATATTAAACCAGCCCTGCATTCCTCGTATAAATCCTTCTTGATAATAGTGTATTATCCTGGGGATGATTTACTGAAGTCTTTTTACTAATATCTTATTTAAGATTTTAGCTTCGATATTCATTAAGGAAATTTGTCTATACATTTCTTTCTCAGTTTTGATCTACCTGGTTTAGGTATCAGTACCATGTCTGTGTCATAAAAGGAGTTTTGTAGGACTCCTTCATCCCCTATTTTTTCAAATAGTTTATATAGCATTGGGGCTAATTGTTCTTTAAATGTGTGTTAGAATTTACATGTAAATCCATCTGGTCCTGGGGATTTTTTCCTGGGGAGCTGATTAATAGCTTGATCTATTTCATTTTCTGAATGGGATTATTTAAGCAGTTTACCTCCTACTCTGTTAATCTAGGAAGCCTATATTTTTGGAGATAGTCATCCATTTCACTTAAGTTGTCAAATTTATTGGCATAAAATTGGGCTAAATAACTCCTTATTTCCTCTAATTTCCTCTTCATTGGTGTAAAGATCCCTATTTTCGTTTTTAAGACTTACAATTTGATTTTCGTCTTTCCTTTTTCTGATCAGATTTAACAAAGATTTATCTATTTTATTGGCTTTTTTGGTGTCTCAATGAATCATTCATTTCTATTTGTTCAGTTCTGATTTTTGATGAGTTATTTTCTTCATTCACTTTTTTTTTTTTTACTTCATTTCGTATATATCCAAGTAAGTTTTTCAATGAGCTGTTTTGCTCTATAGAATTTTTTTTAATTTCACTTTTTTTTAAAGTGAGTTATTTTCCTTTTCCAATTTACAAATCCTACTTTCTTGGGAATTCTTTATCTTTTCCAATTCACAAATCAAACTTTCCAGGGATTTTTTAACCTTTTTTCATTTCACAAATTCTGTTTCACTCCACTTCCTCCCAATTCTTCATGTTTTCCAATTCACATTTCAGGATGTTGTTAAGCTGTTGCATAGCTTCTCTTTCCTTTCCCCAATTTTCTTCTGTCTCTCTTTTGAGGTTTTTAATAGTCTCTTCTAGGAGAGAGTTATGTGATGGGGGCCAGGTAACATTCCCAATCAGGGTATTATCTGGAGCCTGTCTGCTATTAGTCTACTCAGGATTGCAAACCTGCTCTCTTTCTGTATAGAAACTATTCATCATCCTTTTAATTTTTTTTTTTTTTGCTCATTTTTAAAAACCTATAGGATCTGCCTTCAGGGCAAGGAGGTTACCAGCTTCCTCGGAAGAACAGGAATAGGTATATGGATGGTAGCTTTCTTGTGAACAAGCTGCAAAGATATGAGGGTGCTCTGGAAGAGAGTCCCCCCCACCACTGGAAGTAATTTAGAGCTGGTTAGCAGGAGCTGGGCTGTGGAAGTGCCTAGTGAAGAGCCCCTGCTGTGTGGCCTAAAGACTTCCTTGAGGCTGGAAGCTGAACAGTGAAAGTGTCACAACCCCAGGTCAAAGCCCTCCCTGGGGCTGTGAATATTAGCAGCTGACCAGAGAATAGCTTGGGCGCACAGACAAGAAGTGTCTCTGCTCCAGGAAGCACATTTGCTGCTGTGGAAGTTTCACTACTGTGGAAGTTCCACCTCCTCAGGCTGAACCCCCAACTGTGCAGATTAGAGGCTGCCCCAGTCTGTGTCCTCTTGCTGTGCAGGTTCTTAACTGCCCCAAGGAAAAAGCCATGTACAGCAGAATGAGGCTGCACAGCTGTGCTGTGATATATGCTGAGTCACTTCCAGTTTTCAGTGGATAGACAATAGATTCTGGCGTTTTTTAAAGTGGCTTTGATTTCTCTGCTTATCTGCTGTTTTGCAAACAGAGTAGAGTAATCAACCTATGCCAGAGTCTCTGTCTCTGTAGCTTTTCTAACCCCAGCCTGATCTCCCCAATATGCTAGCCTAATTCTATCACTGCCCATGCTGGTCTTTTCCCACCCCTCAGGACAGACCTTTTGTGGCAAAATTCCAGATTCTCTTCAGCTGGTAAGTTGTTGTACTTCTAGTCTTTATGGGTTTTACCAGTCAAGCACTATTTTTGACGCTGAATTAAATAGTTGGTAGTGAGGGAATGAGAGAGCTTAGAAAGTTGCGTATGGCTTCTCTGCCATCTTAGCTCTGTCCCGTTCCCCTCTCCCCCCATGAATTCTTTCAATGGCTATTTTACTTTCTGGTTTTGGATAGGACAGTTTTACTTAATGATTTCCTGAAAGATGATATCTAGGCTATTTTTTTCCATCATGGTTTTCAGGAAGTCTAATAATTCATAGATTGTTTCTCCATATCTATTTTCCAGGTCTCTTGTTTTTCCAAGTAGGTATTTTACATTTTAGTCTTTTTTTTCATGTTTTTGGTTTTGTTTGACAGATTCTTGAAGTCTTTGAATTATTCACTTTAATTTTTTTCAATTCTAATTTTTAGTGAAATATTTTTTCCAGTTTTTTTTTTATTCCTTTTGCATTTGGCCAATTGATATGTTTTGTTCATTGCATTTTTTTGTTCAGAGCCTTGTAAAATGGAAACATATCATATTACCCTTTGGGGTTTTGATTGAAGTTGATTTGCCTTTAGGATCCTAAGGGTTTGAAGTCTGTTCTTCTCTTTCTTGATTAAAAACTGTCTATGATCGGAGTTCTTTTTGCTATTTTGCTCATTTTTTAAAAGTCTGAGGTCTACTATTAAAGCAAAGAGGCTACAGCCACTTTAGTTTGCCATTTGGCCAGTACTGCTGACTGACTTCTGGTGTGGGCTAAACTTGACTGTGTCCTGCATTCTTCCAGGGCTCACAATTTTCCTTTTGTGTTTGCTTTTGAGTGTCTTGTAGCAAATCTGCTGAACATCAGTTTGCAACCAGAACAGAGTATCCTAATAGCCTCACAGTAGGTTACCTAGTATGTGGCTGCAGCAAAGCCTTGTTTTTGTTGTTGTTGTTGTTGTTTCTTTGTGTGTTTTGTTTTTGTTTTTTTTGCCACAGCTCCTTTTTCTGGCATCCTTTTATTGCAGTCTTGGGTCAGCAACCTCTCCCCTCTCCCAACTGAAAAAGACCTTTTCTAAAGTTTTTCCAAAGTGCCTTTTTTTGGAAATTTGTTGTAGTTCAAATATTTGTGAGTTCTGTCGCTCAAATAGCAGTTCAGAGGGAAGCTCAGAGGAGGTCACATAGATAAGTGTCTATAGTCTGCCATGTTGGCTTTGGCTCTGCTAATATGTATATATATATATATATATATAAAATCGATTATATGAAAACAGTTATGCATTTTTTAAGTTCTTGAACTCCAGGTTAAGAAACCTTGGTTTAGAGCAAACTGTGACAAAATATGACAATATTTACTATTACCTAAAGTAAATTTTTCATTCCCTGCTTCTCCATGTAGACTGTTCTACTTGTAATATACTCCATTTTCCACTTCATAAAATCTCAGCTTCCTACAAGGCCTAGTGCATCTTTATAGAACATTTTTTCCTGATACCACTGCTCCAAATTGCCTGTTATTAACGTTCTCTCCCACCTCAGATGAACATAAATATAGTTACAATATATTTATTGACTCTTAGATTTTTTTATTTCCTATAAATAGTCTTTAAGCTGAGGACAGTATCGTTATGGTGAGAGAACTGGGGTTTAATGACTTGCCCATGATC
Organism: Sminthopsis crassicaudata; assembly: GCF_048593235.1. Classification (NCBI taxonomy): domain Eukaryota; kingdom Metazoa; phylum Chordata; class Mammalia; order Dasyuromorphia; family Dasyuridae; genus Sminthopsis; species Sminthopsis crassicaudata. The sequence goes on from NC_133617.1 coordinate 201,605,608, forward strand.
ATTCAATTCATAAAGTTATTTTTGAGGCTGAATTTTAACTTGGGTCTTCCTGACTTTATGGCTGGTTCTCTATACATTCAATCTCTAGCTTCCCCATTTTTTAAATTTATAGCTGTTTATAATATCTTGCATACAGTAGGATTGGGGGGGGGCAAAATGGAGGAGGAAGCTGTGTTATAAAGTGTTTTCAGGGGAAAACAGAGCACTTTGTATTTGATCCTAAAGGCAATAAAGAGCCATACTTTTTTAAAATTGGGTTATGTTTGAGTTTCTGGAACTCCGTTTTCTCATCTGTAAAATGAAAAAAAGTTTGGAATAAAAAATCTTTGAGGTCTCTTTCAGAGAAAGATCTGCAGCTATGGTTTTATTATTCTTTTCTAACACAAAGCAACAAATAAAATATGGGTTATGTGGAAATAATAGTACATATTTAGCTTTTAGATTGGCAGTAGAGTGGGGTGAAGTACCCATATGTGCATGTGTGGATCAATGTGCCAAAGCTTGGTATAAAGAATAGACAAACTGATTCAGTGTCAGTGGTTAATCAGATTATTTTTCTGCCAAGAATATTAAAATATATCTCTGGGGGTAAAGCAAATCAAAAGAAAAAAAGTTTCCAGCACCACTGAAAATAAAATGATCTGCAATTTAAAAAAATTGTGATATTGTCAGATTTGATGAATATGATAATAGCTGTAAGAATGAATAGGATTATGCTCAATGTAAGATTAAAAGGAAAAAAAATACTGTGCCTAAGTGAAATCAGGATGTGGGCTTAAGGATTCTAAAACCAATGATTTAAATTATACTTCACTTCTTTCTAAAAATAGTAATGTGAGTTTGTTGGATACTCATGTATCAGTTTTCTATAAACAGATATTTGTGTATTCCCAGAGAATAAAAAAGTTGAAGAAGTTTGCTTTAGATAGGCAAGAATACAGTGATATTTATAAACTTTGCCATCTGTTTTATTTGTTTGCTGGGTCATTTTTCAGTTGTATACAGCTCTATTTGTTTTGTTGTTGTTTTTTGTTTTTTTGGTTTTTTTTTCAACAAATACTGAAATAGTTTGCCATTTACTTCAACTCATTTTATAAATAAGGAAACTGATGCAAATTCACTTAAATGACTTTCCTAGAATCATACAGTTAAGAAATGTCTAAATTAAGATTTGAACTCAGGTCTTTCTCACTCCAGCCCTGGTAGTTTATGCACTGTACCATCTAGCTATCCTAAAGTAATGTAAAGGGCAAAGAAATTTTATAGACTGAACTACATTCAACAAAATGTTTCCATGATTGTATTTAAATCATCACTGTCTTCCTAAAGAATAATTCATAAGAAATTTTGATACTCATTCATCAGTTTTTTATTTCTACCTTTAGGACTCCCTTTCCCCTTAGTTCTAGATTACAGAAAATGTAGACATTTTCCCACTCAATGAAAAATCATGAAAATAGAGGAGATAGTGAGTACAAGGACACATTGAAAAATCTAAAATGCTAAATTTTTTCTGGAATTCAGAGAAAAAAATCACTCTAGGAAATCCTCTGCTGCTTTAGTTCTGCCAAACAAGAATGCCACAGTAACTAACCTCTTGTTATATCCCCTATGTCCTCTGTTGAAAAGAGATTGTTCTCTAGTATTGGACTTCTAGTCTCACTGCCTAAGGTACAAGAAACATGTCCAGAAGAACCATTTCAGAACTTCTATCATTATTTTAATCTCATACACACAAACACACACACACACACACACACACACACACACACACACACACACTCCACACTTCTTCAAATCATTCTAACCATGTATACTTATTACCTAGTCCACTGTGTCTTTTGAAACTCTCTTTATTAGTTTCCCAGATGTTTTTGGAGAATTTTTAAAAGCATTACTTCTATCTTCTCCTTTCATAGAATGAAACATGAAGATATTATATCTCTGACACACCTTTCCATTAATGTGTCTTCCACTTCTTCTGCCTTTCTACTTCAGACAGTTTGAGTGGTAAAAAAAAAAAAAAAAAAAAAATATATATATATATATATATATATATATATATATATATATATATATATATATATATAAAGATTAATAAAAAGGGTTTTCTGTTTATTTATTCATATTGGAAGGTATTAAAAAAACAGACTAAAATTGGTAGATGTAAGAAAATAAATTCCCCAAATTAAAGTGTCCAATAGTTCAATGGACCATTCTAGGAGGTTGTGAGTTTTTCCTTCCCTGAGAACTTAAAGGAAAAGTTCAATAAACACATTGAATAAACAACATTATTGAGTTGTAGAGGTTAAGTGTTGAATCTGAAAATTGTTTTTGATTGTTTTTGATGTGTAACTATATTCTTTTCTATCCTCTGATACTTTCAGATCATTCCTCTTCCACCATTCTTCATTCACCAATCTTTTTTTTGAGGCCCAATAGATCACATGCTAGCTAGCTTCCCATCCTTTATTAGCAGGTCCTTACTTATTTAATACTTGACGTAGGGCCTTCCTAACCATGCAGTCCACTGTCATAATACATAGAAAAATAATTTTCAATATTCAATTTGACAAGTACTCATGCATTTCTCTCAACTGCTCACTTTTAATTAATATCAGTAATCTTACCATTCAGTTTTTTTTTCCAAAAAAAAAAAAATATTTCAGAGTAGGTGAGCATTAGTAGAAAAAAAACCTTCCACTATAAATTTGGTCATAAATTTTTGCCACATAATCTTATTTGAGCCCTATTAACACATTTTTATTCAACACTAAAGTGACTTTTTGCCATACTTACCCCAACCCTTCATTTAATAGCTCATAATTTGGCCCTCTAATTCACAGAGGATATTGAAAACTTTGACATGAGCTTACTCAGATGCCTTAGCTTCAATTTATATACATATATATATATATATATATATGTATATATGTATACATATATATATGTATACATATATATATATATATATATATATATATGTATATTCTCAATATCATCATCCTCTTGCATTCTGGTTAAAGAAAAAAAAAAAATATATATATATATATAAATTATTAATTAACGCTGATCCTCCTTCTTATAGCCTTGATGCCATTATCATTATTCTGCCATATTCAGAGTCTTATTTTAACAGTCTTTTACTCTATGTCATGCATCTTTAGGTTATTCATTACTATTATCTTTTTATTTTCCATTTTTGTACAAACATACTTAAGTCTCCCAATTTCAGAAATTATCTGATCTTCAACATTAGATTCAAGATAAAAAAATCCATCTGTACTGGAGTTTTAGAATCATACAATTCAATTTGATTATTGTAACTTAGTAAATCATTCCCAGAGACATGAAATGATTTGTCTAAGAAATCATAGGTATTAACGTGATAGAGCTAAATCTACTACTCTTTCTATATTACCACAAATATCACAAGTACAGCAATCTTGAAATATCTTCTAAGTGAATCAATTTTCATTATAACCTCTCAATCTTTTCATTTACTGGTAAATTTGTTTTTCAAGTTAAAGCATCCACTCTGGTTTCAATCTCTTCCAAAAATCTCTTCTGATCTGATTACTGATACTTCCTTTTGTATGACCACTAATGATTATGTAATTACTGAATTTGATGAGCTTTTTCAGTGCTTATTTTTTTTCTAACCCATTTTATTGGGTTTTTAATTTTTGTAAATATTTCTGTTGGTGTTTTTATAGTTGTTTTTTTTTTTTTTTTTTTTTTTTTTCCCCCAGAGAAGCACACCTTATTAAATGCTTTCTCTTCATGGGTTCAGAGACATGGCATTCTGCCTCTACCCCAGTCAGCCCTTTTGTCTCATTCACTTCTTTTTCATCTTCAATCTTACTCTTTATTGAGATGCATTAATTATACTCTGGCTACTCCTTGTGGACTTCTTATTTTTTATTTAGATTTTTCTGAATCTCCTCATTATTTCCATCAAAGGAGACTTTCTATTTGTGAGTATTCTGATCCAGATGAGCAAATATAGCACGCTAGTCATATTTTTCTTTTAGGGCTGTCATTTTTGTTCAATGCACATATTTTGTTTGGAGAATATAAATCTATAATCCTCATTCTCATATCCTTACAGGCTAGGAGCCTTACATCTGATATTAATCAGGGAAGGTTGAATAAGCAGACAATATTGAAAGTACCTTTTCTAGCATCTCCCCCCCCCCATCAACAGGTGAGCAGTGAGATATTGAAAAGACTATTTAGCCATTGAGGTAACTTTCAAATCCCACTACTGTTTCAAGTGAGAAAGAACCCTATAGCCTGCTATCTGTGTATAAGGTTGTAACTACAGTGTCCAGAGTATCTGCACCTGCTGACAGTTTAAAATGATTAAAAAAAGTATGGGTGTATGGGTGATGTCCTTTGATTCCTGTGTAAATAAGATTTAAATGCTGCAGAATTGTACAATTTATGTGCCTTATCCCTTAAACATATCATTAAAGTTCAGTAGCAGGACATAATCAAGATAACTGGTGATGGCTTAAAAAACAGAGGTGGACCTTGGCATATTGTTGTGTAACCAAGCTCTTAGTATTTCACAGTGTTTGTTTGTTTCAGTTGCCTTTATGGCCATTGAACAAGTTGCTCTCATCCACCCATTCTGTCAGGGAAAGTCCTTATGTGCTTTAGAACTCAGGGGACTTAATCAACCCTGACTCACTGAGGGATTTGAGACCTTTTGTTTATTCTTACCTGGTTTTAGCCTGCCTCTCTAAAATGTGGCTGCTTTTATGATATAGCTTTTTGGAGCCAAAGGTAAATCTAGTGGATTAAGTGGACACCAAAAAAAAAAAAAAAAAAAAAACAAAAAAAAAAAAACAAAACAAAACAAAACAAACAAACAAACAAACAAACAAACAAACAAAAAAAAAAAGTAGCCATGAAAAGGGCTACTCTCTTCCCTGAATATATGCTATAACCAATTTTTTTTTTTAATGCCCTTCTGAATTGTCTTGGATCACTGTATTTCAGAGAATTGTTAAATCATTCAGAGAATAGCTGAGTAACAATAGCTGTTACTATATACAATGTTTTTCTGGTTCTGCTCACTTCACTTTGCATCACTTCATATAAGTCTTTCCAGTTTTTTGTTTTTGTTTTTATTTTTGTGAAAGTATCCTGCTTGTCATTTCTTATAGCACAATTCTATTACAAAGATATACATCAAGTTGTTCAGCCATTCTGCAGTTGATGGACATCTTTTCAATTTCCAGTTTTCTTACACAATTAAAAGAGCTGCTATAAATACAGTTGAATATATAAGTTTTTCATCTCTTTTTAAAATTTTATTATAGTATTTTATTTACATAACATATGCATAGATAATTTTTCAACACTGAACCGTGCAAAACCTTTTATTCCAAAATTTCCCCTCCTTTCCCCACCTCCTCCGATAGATGGCAGGTAGTCCAATATGTGTTAAATATGTTAAAATATATGTAAAATCCACTATATGCATAAGTATTAATATAGTTATCTTGCTGTACAAGAAAAATCAGATCTAGAAAGAAAAAAAAACCTGAGAAGGAAAACAAAAATACAAGCAAACAATAACAGAAAGATAGAAAATGCGATCCACATTCAGTTCCCATGGTCTTCTCTTGGAGTGAAGATGGCTCTCTTCATTATGAAACTTTTTTTGAATCATCTCATTGTTGAAGAGAGCCATGTCCATCAGAATCGATCATCATATAATCTTGTTGTTACTGTGTGCAATGATCTAGTTGTACTTATTTTATTCAGCATTAGTTCATAAACGTCTTTTCAGGCATCTCTGAAATCATTCTGCTGATAATTTATTATAGAACAATAATATTCTATAACATTCTTATACCATAAATTATTCAGCCAGCCATTCTCCCAGAGATGGTTATCCAGTCATCCATTCAGTTTACAGTTTCTTACCACTATGAAAAGGGCTGCTGGAAAAAAAAAATCGCTTTGGGGGTCAGAGCCAAGATAGTGGAGAAGGCACACATGACACATGAGCTGCTCTCATACCCTCATGACCAATTATTAAATTTAGCCCCCAAAATAGCCCTTGACTAGTAAAATCCATGAAGATTACAAGTACAACAATTTATCAGCCAAAGATAATGTGGAAGACTGCTAGAACAGGTTTGTCCTGAGGGGCCAGAGCAGATCAGTGCAAGCAGGAAGATAGGAGAGACTAGCAGCAAGAGTGGACCAGGACTAGTAGCCTCTGTGGCTAGTAAATGTATAGAGATGACTCTTCCATTGGCTGACTGCTCTGCCTTAATTACAAAGCAGTAAACCAGCAGAGAAATAAAAGCCAAGGTAGAAAATACTCTAAAAATGCCAGAACCTAACAAGATTTGGCTATATCCACTCAAAACCAGAAGTGACTCAGCACAGATCACAGAATAGCTGTGCAGCAGCAAACTGCTTTTTGGAGCAGGGGATTGCAGGCCCTGGCAGACTCTAATCTATGTAGTGGGAAGCTCAGCCTGGGGCAATAGAACTTCTGCAGCACAACTGTGCTTCCCTGGGCAGAGTCACTTCCAGTGCTGTGCACTATTCCCTGGGCAACTGCTAATACCCACAATCCCACAGCTACCTTTGGTTTGGGTTAGTGACACTAACACTGCTCAGACTCTAGCCCCAGGGCAGTTGCTAATCTGCACAGCAGGGTTCTTAGCAGGGCACTTCTACAGCTCAACCCAGCCCTAGCCTCTTCTGGTGAGGAACTTTTTCCCAGAACACTCCTGTACCCCAGTGATCTTTAAAGCCCATTGGCAGGACAGGTACCATCCAAACATCCAAACACATATCACTGCTCTGCAGTGGAAACTGGTAACCTCCTTGCCCTGAAGACAAACCCTAAAGGCTTTAAAAAACAAGAGTAAAAAAAAAAAAAAAAAAAAAAAAAAAAGGATTGTGGATAGCTTCTATACAGAAAGAGAGCAAGATTTTAACCCCTAGGAGACTAATAGCAGACAGTCTCCAGACAATTGTTGGTTCCCAACACAAAAGGCCCTCCTAGAAGAGATTATTAAAAATTAGAAGGAAAATGGGGAAAGGAAAGAGAAGATATGCAAGAGAGTAACAACTTTATGAAATGTAAATTGGAAAAAGTAAAAAACTCCCAAGAATTGCAGGGAAACAGAATTTGTGAATTGGAAAAGATAAAGAACTCCAAAGAAAGTAGGATTTGTGAATTGGAAAAAGAAAATAACTAACTTTTAAAACATTTAGTAAAATGAAAAAAAAAAAAAAAACTCTATAGAGCAAAACAACACATTTACAAAATCAATTGAACATATGCAAAAATAAATTTTAAAAAAGCTAATGAAAATAATAACTCATTAAAAATCAGAACTGAACAAGTAGAACTCATTGAGAAATCAAGAATCAGTCAAGAAAAAACAAAAAGAAAAAAAAAAAAACAAACAAAAACAAACAAACAAACAAAAGTTAAATATATTCTCGTAAAAACACCAGCACTGGAAAATAGACGGTAGGAAAGCTAATCTGAGGATGATTAGACTTCCTGAAAATTATGATGAAAAAAAGAGCCTAGATACTATTTTATAGGAAATCATCAAAGAAAACTGCCCAAATGTAATAGAATCAGAAGGTAAAATAGGTGTTGAAAGAATTCATTGAACATCTTCTGAAAAGACCCTGAAATAAAAACTCCAAGAAATATTGTGGCTAAAATACAGAATTATCAGGCTAAAGAAAAATATAAGAGTCACTCAAGATGTCCCTGCCTCCATATTAAATAATTGAAGGGCCTGGAATCTGATATTATGAAAGGCAAAAGAACTTGAAATGCAGCCAAGAATAAACTACCCAGCTAAGAAAATGGACATTTAATGAAACAGATGAATTCTATTTGATTCTAAGGAAACAAATTGATCTAAACAAAAAATGTGATCTCCAACCATAGGACTCAAGAGAAGCACAAAAAGGTAAAAGGAACTCATGAGAATTTTATTTATGTTGTGGATATACATAAAGAAGGCATATATAATTTGCTTTACTGATATAACATAAAAAGAGGGAAGTAGAAATGTAAAGAGGATAGTGTCAGAAAAAGGGAAAAGGGAAGTTAAAAAGAGGGAAATTACGTCCCACAAAGAGGCAAAGGAAAACTATCATATCTGAGAGAATTTAGAGAGAGGGAAGAACATTGTGTGATTCATACTCTCATTGGAGTTGGCTCAAAGAAAAAATAATTGGCATATGTGTTTTACATAGAATCTTCTCTCACATCATTTAAAAGTGAGAGAAGAAAAGGGAAAAGTAAAGGGAGTAATAAGAGAAGGGTAAAAGAAAGAGAAAGGGAATCAAGAAGGAGAGCTGCATGACACAAGCAGGGCCCATAAGTTTGATACTGGGGAAGGGGGGGAGGGGAAGCAAGGAAAAAAAAACATAATATGGGGATAATAAGATGGCAGTAAATACAGAATTAATAATTTTAACTGGAAATGTGAATGGGATAAACTTTCCCATAAAGCGGAGGAAGATAGGAGACTGGATCTAAAGTCAGAATTCAATAATATGTTGTTTAGAGAAACACATTTAAAGCAGGGAGATACATACAGAGTATAGGTAAAGGCTAGAAGAGAATATATTAGTTGGAATCAAAAAAGCAGGTGTAGCCATCCTTATCTCAGATCAAGCAAAAGCAAAAATTGATTTAACTAAAAGAGATAAGGAAGCAAACTTTATTTGCTAGCCCAATCCAAGAGCATTTAGTATTTTTCCAATTGGTTTAGATCTGACTTTATTTGTGTGGAAAATGTTTTGTAGTTTTTCTCATATAGTTAATGATTTTCCCTTGACAGAGAGATTCCCAAATGTTTTATACTATCAGTATTTACTTTAAATGGTATTCCTCTTTGTAGCTCTAACAGTTGGATATCGTTAACGATATGTAAGAATGCTGATGATTTATGTGGGTTTATTTTGTATCCTGCAACTTTGCTAAAAGTGTAGATTATTTCTAATAGCTTTTGAGTAGACTCTCTGGGGTTCTCTAAGTATGCTATCATATCATCTGCAAAGAGTGATAATTTGATTTCTTCATGACCTATTTTAATTTCCTTAATCTCTTTGTCAACTCTTATTGCTGAAGCTAGCATTTCTAATACAATATTGAATAGTAATGGTGGTAGTGGGCAACCTTGTTTCTCTCCTGATCTTATTGGGAATGGTCCCAGTTTATCCCCATATGATGCTTACTGATGCTTTTAAACAGATGCGCCTGATTATTTTAAGGAAAAGTCCATTTGTTCTTATACCCTCAAGTGTTTTTAATAGGAATGGATGTTGGATTTTATCAAATGCTTTTTTCTGCATCTATTGAGATGATCATATGGTTTTTGTTAATTTGGTTATTAATATGGCCAATTATACTGATAGTTTTCCTAATATTGAAGCAGGCCTGCATTCCTGGCATAATCCTACTTGATCATGATGTATTATCCTGGGGATGATTTTTGTAGTTTTTTTGTTAATATCTTATTTAAGATTTTAGCATCAATATTCATTAGGGAGATTGGTCTATAATTTTATTTCTCTATTTTCAACCTACCTGGTTTAGGCGTCAGTACCATGTCTGTCATAAAAGGAATTTGGTAGAACTCCTTAATTTCCTTTTTTTTTTTTTTTTTGTTTTTTTTTTTTTGTTTGTTTATATAGCATT